>NC_046657.1:11582090-11586762 GCF_010883055.1 Belonocnema kinseyi | reverse complement strand
AATATTATGTACGATTTTTTCCATTTTCAAACTTTAAACGCGTTTTTCTCGAAACCACTTTTTTTAATACGGCCAACACAATTATTCAGCCAATTTTGATCCAGATCAATAGCGACGACGAAAAATTGTTGGCAGTCAAGGCCTTTCTCAAAGTTTCTGTGATGCTTGTAGCTCTGTACAGACGCCATTTTGTTTTTAAATACTTTGCAAAAATTAATTTACGTACTTCAAAACATGTATAATAAAGTCATCCAATTAGTTTTTGCATCTAATATAATGTCTTTCTGAAAAAATTCCAAATATGACCTGCAAAAACAGCCCTCTACATAGGTGTTACCCCTTAATACAAATAAAACCTTTAAACGTGCGCACGATTAAGGGAAAACAAGCTCGGCTTGCCAATAATATCGTTGCAATATTTCTAAGCTGAGAGACAATCAATTAAGTAATAAAAATGCAATAAAATCAGTACCACGCTCACTAGAAGGTTTTATTTCTTGTTTTCTTAATTATAAGTGGGCAAAACGGTTATCCTAAGAGGTAGGATCACCATTATATTTGTCACCCGTATTCAATAGCTGGAGTAAAATAGGTCAAACGTGCAAGGTTTGCCATGCCAAATAATGTGTTATTTGATTCCATACTCACACCCATTGTTTGCATGTCGCTTTTTCTTATTCACATTACTAATATAATCCTTTAAGAATGAAAATTGTTGCTAAAAGGGTGTTTACCTTTTATTCCTAATTTTATAAATCCATGTGCTCTTAAAAGCATGCAGTTGCCACGTCGCTTCGCCGTGCAGAACCTTTCGAATAATTTTTTCTTATTAACTACTGGCAGAGCCACCATGAAACTTACATGATATCTAATATACTAATATACAACTCTGAATGCCGAGTTACAGCCTAATCCCATTTCAATAGTAAAATTAAAATTATAACTTTCCAGTGGACGAAGATTAAATTAAACAAATAAATTTTTTTCTAAATTTTTACCATTGCAAAACATCTGCTTTACATATATTCCTAAAATTTCTGTTTTTATCATTTTGATAAATTCCAAATTTTGAGATATCTTATAGAATTACTTGAAAAACTTTTGTCTCACATTCTATGTTAATTATACTGTCAAATTTTCACTTAGCGGCATTTTTAGAATAGTAGATAATTTTCGTGAGATTGCATTTGCCAACAGTGATAGAAAAAAGAACCTAGGTGAAACAGAGAATGCAAATCACGTTCATCATCTTCTTGAAATGAAAGAAACAATTTTATCAAGAATTAATAGTTTAACTAATGGATATTCGAAAAAGTTTTTTAAGACACATACGCTATCTTATTTGTCCTTCAAAATTATTTGTCTTTCGTAACTCTTCTTTTGCAACACGTTAAATTCGCAAAAATGGTGAAGATATATAACATTATGATAAAGAGTCTAGAGTAAAAAATATTGCTTATTACGCTATGAAAGGGATCATCATTTTTTTAAACATAGAAAAGGTTTTCTCTTCATTTTTCCTCTCTCCTGTCAAAACCTCCACGCAAATGCGAATACTTCTAATAAAGTCGTATGCAACAGCGGGTTATCACTGCTTGTGACAAAATTCATACCGTGATCCAAAGACTACCTTAGTTAAGAAACATTTTCACATGTCCATACCTAGTGGAGTGGATTTTTGTCTGCTGGTTCATGCTAAAGGACTTAAATGGTACTTTAGCAGCGAGAGCGATCTATTTAAAGATCTGTGTTTCACCGGGATTTAACAAATAAAAACGCATTGTACAATGGGGTTTAACCGCAGTGCTACAGTCCTTAAATCAATTGAGTTCTATCAAAGTGATCAACGACATCTGAACAAACGCCTTTTTGAATTAATGCCGCAATCATGTAAATTGTACCAGAACTAGCTGCAAGATTCAGTAACGTATATTCGTCGTGTTCAGCAATCGCATAACTTTCAGTATTTCCTGAAATACATTTCAAACCTTTTTTTCATTCTTCTCAAGAACTAGAAAATGAGAAAAACGAAAAAATAAATGTCGCCATGTTTTTATCCTTTCCCCTTTCAATACATTCTAAAAATTTATGTAATTTTATCAATTTAAAAAATTTGAAAATATGTATATCGTACTGATAAATTTTTACTTAGTGGCATTTTTTGAACAATAGATGTTTTTGGTGAGATTATATTCACCAATAGGATTAGAAAAAAGCACTCAGACTCAGAGAACAACTTTTCATGAACCAAAGCATCGCTTTCTTGCCTGCTTTGTTTTAAACTACTTGAATATCTTCTTTGCAAATATAAAATTATTTAGTTGCAAGATTAGGCAAAGTTTTTTCAAAAGGATGATGTTGGCTGCAAACGGATTATTTTTGAGTAAACTAAAATTCCTTTTAACGTTTAATTTAAGAGAAAATATCATTCGTCTCAAGAAGCATCATTCGTACTTAGGAAGAAATTTCTCGGAGTGAAGATGAAACGGAGAATATAGTTTTCGCTAGCCAATTTGTAATCTTAAATTCTTAATATTTATTTGATAATATCAATATAAGTTTCAACTATATTAATGCTAATGCATTTAGAAAGCCATAGATCTAGAACCATTTGAGAGAATATTAATTTGTTATACATTCATCGAAATTCTTTGTAAGTGCGTTTCCCTTATCATAAGAAAATGAGAACCATGAATACCATTTTGTGTTCCAAATTAGTTATTTCCAATAACCCTTGTCAGAATTAAGTAATTGAAACAATGGTTTTGACAGGATAACTCCAATAACGTATTCATGATTTTCATCTGTTCCTACATTTCAAGAGTTCCGCAAGTGCGTCGTCAGAATCATCGAAAAGCCGTACAGCCGAAAAATAATTTGTCTCTGGTGATAGACAGCAGTATCATTTGTTTTAAGACAAGGAAAAGACCCGTTGTACAATGACCGTGTTTCCATGCACGCATTCACAGGACCCAAAATGACTTTCAGAGCAGCCGCGCGCTAGAAAGTCTAGAAAGTCAAAGAACTTTGTAAGGAACTGGGTGAAGCGTAAGAAAAAGGGAGGAAATGTTAACGATTTGCCAGATAGGGGTAAGACGCGCTTGACTACAAAAAAGATTAATCTAAGGGAAAGGAGGATATCAAACTTTTTGAGAAGGACCCCACCGACAATTTGCGGCAAGCCCAAAAAGTTTGATCAAGAAAGGGAGTAGATATAAGCCTACAGATGATGCATCGCTGTTTGAGATCTGCCGGCTATGGATGGAGGAGCACAATGCTGAAACCCATATTAGAACCGAAGGACTGGCATGAGCGAACGAAAATATCAAACGCGAATGCAACGAGGTAAGCATCTAGTCAAGGTCTGTGTGTGGTGTTGCATCTGCAAATTGTGTTTTTTTTCGTGATGCACGTGTTCCCTGGAAAACTTAACGCCAAAAGGATGTTCAAAATCTATCAGAAGGTTTTGATAAAGTCTACGGAGAAGTGATTTGAACAAGAAAATAGATAAGGGATACTTCAAAAAGATGACAGCCCAAAACACTGCAGCCGCTTGTGCAGCCAGTTGAAAGAGGAAAATTATATCACTGTCTTCAACTGGCCCTCGCAATCTCCAGATGCAAATTCCATAGAAAATGTCGAGTAATAAATTGAAGAAAAAGCTTCCGTGAGGGCGTTTCTTCAAAATCAAACAGCTGGCTCGACAAGTGCGTTAAATTTGGATATTCCTACCCTGCAATATAGCCGAATGTTGATATTTCAGTATATATTTATTTTTTATTATAAATTGGTTAAACTAAAATATCTCTATTTCTTTTAACGTAAATTCCTCTTTCGATACATACATTAGGCAAACAAGAAAGATAAGCCACTAAAATTAGTAGAATATTACTGATTCAAGAATTTTAAAATAATTTTAAGTCTCTGAGCAAACTCCTACCAAAATTTTCGAATACCAGGACAACTGAAAAATACCAGGTGGATTTTAAAACACCCTAGTATATCGAAAACAATTTATAAGCATAAAAAATAATTTACTAGTATGCAAAATGACTGGAGAAGCATTCAATATTTTTAGTTATTTACAGTAGTAAAATCAATTTGTTATGTGTTTAACTATTCCATCAGTTGTATGATAATATATTACTAGTGGTTCAATCTATTTACTGAAAATCAGAGTTGTAGGAAGGAGATTGTGATTTTGATCGAATCTTATAAAACTGTAGTAAATAGTAAATTAAGTTTATGGTAACCGTTTTTGTTCAAATTCTTTAAAATAATAGTATAAATAAGTATAAAATAATAGTCGCACTCACACATTAGTAAGATAAATTAATAGATCATTTTTGTCGGCACCATCCTTGGCAAGCTTGGAGTGAGAGTGTGCGCTGCATATGAGAGATTAATAAAAAAAATTGTATCGTGAAGGTGATACATAATCATGAAATTATTCGTTAATTTTATAAACAGATATATAGAGAATTATTCTATGATAAAGTAATATAAAAAATACATCGCATAACTATAATGAAGATGGAAAATGGGTATTTTCTGCTTGAAAAAATACATTCTACCAGGTGTATACATATGAAACCGGTACTGCCATTTAGCGGCCAGTAGGCACACTTGTAGGCACTGTCGGAACTTACCATTTGTGCTAATTGGCGTATTG
>NC_046657.1:11578374-11581990 GCF_010883055.1 Belonocnema kinseyi | reverse complement strand
GCGAGGGCGCATACTTTGAATAAAATATTTGTTATCATTCTCTTGAAATAAATGTGTTTTTTTCTTGAAAAAATACCGGTTTCGTATGTATACACCTGGTAGGCATTTGGTTATATCATTGGTTTACAAAATCAACAACTAATACTGAATGACAAATTTTAACATCCATGTCCATAACATGTATAATCTGGATTGTGACAAGGTTTTTCTTCACCTGTCACATAAAATTGTTACCTGAGTCGGAAAGTATAAACATTAGCAAGAGGAAATAATAAGTCGCGAAAAATAGATCCAGAGGGAGGGTCACCCACTCCAAAGGGATATTATATATACAAGACTGTTCCCTTATTTATATTCTGTGTCCGTCTATTTCATTTGATGTATCAGAGTAGGAATAAGTTTCCGCCCTTTCCTAAAAGGTTGGCTGGATATGCCCTGCTCGTGTTTAATGACACAATAGTCGATGATTTTCTAAGGTTATATATGCGCTCTATGAAGTAGTAGTTGACATTTGTTGCAAGGTAAAGAAACATTTTATTTTTTCCTGTAAGAAATGACAACTTTATTCAAAAAAATCAGCGTTCGCGGGAAGTTCTTTTTTAACTTTTCCTGCGAAGAGTTGATTACATTGACCGGAACAGATATAAATCCGACTTGGCAATGTCTGGAGAATTGAGTGGGTGTTTTAATATTTCCGACTTCACTACTTCCAGGAAATTTTTGATCGGTTTTGCAACATGGGATCTCGCATTGTTATGCAACAGAATCAACTTCTCGTATTCTTCGTTTCACTCTGCTCCTTCTCTTTCAGAGCTCGGTTCAGAAGCACTAGCTGCAGTCGTTAGAGATCGCCGGTGATGGTTTTCGACGGTTTTAGGAGTTCATTATACACAAAACATTTTTTTTTCTTTGAATCATGCCTATTTCTTTTTGACACCGATGGACCAGGTTTACTTGGAATACTCCATGATTGTAGTCGTTCAGTATTATCCTAATGGACCGATTTTTCATCACTGGTGACGATTCGATGTAAAAAACTGTTTATTTTGTATCGAACGACTCTTTTCAGCAGCACTTCCCGCGATTAAAGTTTTTTTGAAATAAAGTTGACACTTTTGACACTGAAAAATAATAGGCTCCTTTATCTGGAAATGAATGTCAACTACTGCTTCTTAGAGCTCATACATAACCTTAAAAAAGCGTGGGCCATTGTTTCACCAAACACGAAAATGGCATCTCGAGCTACACCGCTTAGAAAAGGGCGGAAACTTATTCTAATACCTAATAATTGAAGCAAAGTACGAGCTGATAAGAAAGAAGACTAGAACTCGCCAACTGCACGAAGGTAGAGGGGATAATCAAGACGACGCGAATGTTCATAGAGAAGCACGTAGAAATGGTATCGAAAAATGGAAATAAACACAATTACATCAACATTGTTGGCTAAAAATATTAACAAGGAGACACAGTTCTTGTGTAGTTAATTGAAAAAATAGGAGTGAAAATAGTAAGTGTAAGTTCTATCAATTTCCTGCTGTCAAATATAAAGAGACTTAGGGATAAGATAAGTTGCTACTGCAAATCGAATAAAGAGATATGTCTCAACCACACTTTTTTCTAATAACTAAAAGTCATGTTTAAATGTCCTTTTTGGTAATTCTTCAGGTGGATTAGAGTACATTCCTAAGTCACATCATTTTTTGCAGCCAGCATTTTCTTGGAAACCAAAAATCTGAAAATGAAGTAAGCCCTAGTTATATAATACGGTGTTTAGGTCACTGACGTTTGAGATCATCCTATGTATAAAAACTCGTAACCTCCATTAGTCGCGCTTGGAGGCTGAATCTTACATAGTGGATTTAAGAACATAATTTATGGCGACTTGAAACCTCTGTTTTAAATGTATAAAATTAATCGAACTTAAAACTAGATTTCTACTTTTATCGATCGCCAAGAATTATTTTAATTTGTGTCTTGATTTTAACTTTCAATAACAGCTGGTATTTTTAATAATAAACTTTTAATTGGTTTAGTCAATGTTAAAGTAATATTTATTTCAAGTATATCTTAAAATTTAATTCTTTTAAATAATATAAACGATTATTAAATTAATAGATATATTGCGAAATCATCAAGTTTAATGATATTATTATATAAATTATAATTAAATTTTGTATCAAAACGTAAAGTTATTCTAAACTAAATTACAATTATTTAAATTTATTATATTAATGTTTTAATTATGTTAATAATTTAATGTTGAAAAACTTATTGATTTTAGATTAAAATTAAATAATATCGTATTTTTATTTCAACTCTATCTAATCAAAATTTATTAACTATTTTATATTAGAGCTTTATTTGTTAAGTAATAATTAGTTAAAATTTATTTTAAAATATAATTTAAAAAAAGATTAATAAATCAAAAGATATACTGCGAAATCATCAAATTTAATATTATTATTACATAAAATATAATTAAGAATTGGGGTTAAAACGTAAAGTTATTATAAGCTAAATTACAATTAAATTAATTTATTATATTAAAGTTTTAATTATGTTAGAGATTTGATGTTGAAAAACTTATTATTTTTAGAATAAAATTAAATAATATCGTATTTTTAGTTGAACGTTATCTAATCAAAATTTATTACTTATTTAATATTGGAGCTATATCAATTCTAAATTTTACATAATGGAGTCATAAAAAAAATTTTTTGTTCCCGTTTTAGTTATAATAATAATATTTTCATGAGTTCTATATTAGCAAATTATAAAGGTTAAGAATATTATGTTATACATGCCTATAATTTTTTATACTAATATTATATTCATATTTCATATTTTAAAATTATTTATAAATTTAAAATTAAATATAATTTAAATAAATTTTCAAATTAGTTTATTCATTGTTACAAGAATAATTTTTTAAATTTTATCTTAAAATCTAATTTTGTCAAATAATATATAAGATTATTAAATGAATAGATTTATTGTGAAGTGACTAAGTTTAATAATATTATAATATAAATTAAAATTTAATAATCAAAAATAAAATATCTAATTACATAAAGATTGGATTCAAATTGTTTAATATTTACTGACATGAATATGTTATTTTCTCTCAGATTATGTAATTAAATATTGGCTATTACTTTCGTAATAGATGTTTCTTTTTTTCTTTTAAATAATTGGTTTACAATTATATAATTTTTATGGTGCATCCGATATTGTGAAATGAGTATTTAAATTCAATTTTCTAAATTATATGTACACATATTTTGATTTTTTTAACTTAGCTAGAACGCTTATTAATAAATTAAATGTAGAGAAATCCAGTTTCAAATTTGAATGAGAATATAATGTAAACATTATTTGAACGTTTTCGTTAAAATAATTGTGTAATGCTTTTTACGTTGTGAAATGATTAATTAATTATCAACTAATTTTACAAAAACTCACTTTTTCTGAAATTAGTCAAAGAGTTTATTAATGTGGAGGTCGACGAATATATATAGTCTTCCCCCCTTTTTTGCATTTTTGTGAATTTTATACCTTTTTTTTCATAATTTATCATGGGTTTTTTTTAGAATCGGCAACTTATTCTCATATTTTT
>NC_046657.1:11576437-11578274 GCF_010883055.1 Belonocnema kinseyi | reverse complement strand
TTCTCGTCAAATTCCGCGCAAAAATTGTAGCAGTTTTCTCCAATTGTGAGGTCCAATACAGTCATCACGTCCATAACACTCGAAATACCGTTGTTGAAGATAAAAACAGCAAGATCAGAGCAAACAGTGAGCACATTCATGCCACTCGATATATGTTTTGGCGCCATCGACCACAAGAGTGCATTGAAACTTTCGTTGCTATTTTGTGTGTAACCTCCTAGACAGCGATTCAACAACTCACCCTTGCTCAAATCTTCGTATATTGGTTTGATGGCTTCGTAAACTTCGTTGTTGAGCGGCTTCGCGTGCGTGTAATTGTCTAAAGTACCTTCGGCTTTCGCTCGTTGCCATGTACACCACGAGTTCACGCCGGTGGGACAGTTTTCATGCTGCGGCTTCTCATCAGTAGATATTTTATGAAAAAGCGTTGCACAAAAATCTTTCTTCATATTCTCTACTGAATGAGGATTACGACGGATCGCCAAGCCATAATATTTACTGAGTTCGTCGATCAACTTTCCAGTAAGTTTTCCTCGGCCACCTAAGCCTTTTTTTGCTTTGACGAGATTTCGTAAGCGACTGCCCATCCGTTTTTGAACGTGGCCAAGGCACTCTTTCTTCTGTACTTTTATATTCAACTCTTTGTACGGATTCGACTCTTCAATCCCTTTGTGAGTCTTGCAGTCGCCATCTCCAACATAGTGTACGTAAGGCACATCGTTCAAAGTGATAGATCGGCCAAACATTTCTTTTGCAGCATCGACTTCCATTTTTCCTGAAGATCCTTTGTGATTCGCTTGGCATTCATTTTCCTGAGTTTCTAGCCACTCTGCATACTCTTCTGTGCTTTCTTTCTTCTTCCAGTATTCGCAAGACTTACAATAACTAGATTTCACAGCAATATCTATAACTTTTCCGGTTATCCAACCAATTAGCGTCACTACACCAAACAGCGATGAGAAGCCTCGTTTTCTCCACGTTCCGTCACCAGAAACTGTAATCCCCTCTGTTTGTCGTTTTTCAGTGATAATTTTATTTCTTCTTGAGCTGCTCTCTTCATACATGCGTCCCGCACGCTTTCCGTTGCTACGGAAATTGTATGCACAATAGAGTCGTACAATGACTGGAACATTGGACGAGGAATATCCATAAACGCACAGAATTTTGACAAGCCATTCAGACCCACTCCTATTAAACGCATTGCCAATACTATCCGACGATTGATATCATAGGCATTTCTAATAAATGGACCGTTGGGCACACTCGCTATCACTTTTGTTCCACTATTTTTTTCACAAGATAAACAAATGATATTAATTTTTAAGCCCAAGCCACGTTTTGATGATTGGTGGAACTGCACTGTTGAATGGCAAATACGACACACAAGATGCTCTGATAATTGTGAAAAAACTGACACAAAAGCAATGAAGCAATACGTGAACGTCGGATTAACATTCGCATCACACGGAGGAGCAGTTTTTAGTTTTTTCGTCGACGCGCTCACACCTGACAAATCTGCTTCTGCCTCGTAACTCAATAAAAACTTTAGCAGCAATACTATTTGAACTCTAGAACACGACTATGAGTTAGCGTGGTGCCAACAGTCAAACTGATACTACACTGATACACTAATGCAAATATTTGAATTTGAATGGTAGGATTATTGGCATCATCAACTAGGATATTTTGCCAGATACAAAGTCTTTATTTGCCCAAGGGCGTTTTTGTTTACTTTTCTCAGGGGGTTCCCTCCGAGAAACGGTCGGACTATTTTTACATAGTCAAATTTTTGTTTCTACGGAAGGAGGGTTTTGACGGGGAACCTATAGTAACCGGG
>NC_046657.1:11567196-11576337 GCF_010883055.1 Belonocnema kinseyi | reverse complement strand
ACTGACTTCCTTACACATATCTTTCGTTTTCATCACTCTTTCACCCTTCTTCTTGCAAATATTCCTGATTGTTACAGCATTCGTTATTGACATTTCAATAATTCGTAAGAAAATTTTAAATGGCCATTTCTTCGAATTTATACTGGGAGAAGCCTTCTTACATCGAAAATCGTGCAAATCCACTCCTACCATGTACTTATTATATGAACAAAAAGCACAAGGGAACTCCATTTCTGTTCTCTTTCGAGCAGTCCTTGAATTTCTTTTCATTGGCTTCAAGGGAGTGACGCCAGCTGCCGTAGAAAAAACGGAGACTTCTTTTGAGTCAATCACACTAATAAGATTCATCCCGCTATTACGATCATAACTCGCATTGTATGTTCCTCGTGGTGCTTTTTTTCAAAAACATGTTTTTCTTTAACTCTGTCTTTACGAACAGTACCCGTAGATTGTAAACCACACTTATTCAAGTGAATGACTAAATCTGGACTTGTAAAATAATTATCAAAGTAGATATGGTAGCTAGACAATTTTCTTTTTGAAAGGCTAAGTAGAAGTGGATAAACCATTTGCAGAAAAACTCTGGAGCCAAGCGCACACGCGGATAAATTGATCCTAATGCTTGTATCATTTTTACCGCAATAAACATCAACGTTAAATAAATATCCATTTGCTCCGCACAAGCCCCAGAGCTTGATCCCGTACCGATCAGGTTTAGAAGGTAAATACTGCTTTAGGCATGTGCGACCAAAAAATCGGACCATCATTTCGTCAACGGAAAGAGCAGTCGAAAAAAATCCAAATTGTTGAATATTGTTCCTGAATAATTCCAAGATATGGCGAATTTTCCATGCCTTATCATCATCAATTTTATCAGTTGACTTTGAGTATTTTATTTTCGATTTTATTTCGGTAAATCTATTGCGTGTCATCGCTGCAGAAACAGCAGGGCAGTTTACAAGAGGATCGGTTTCCCAATACTCTCTTAGGTTTTTTCGCATGTTGTAAGACGATAATAATAATATACCTACAAATGTGTCGAGTTCCTTTATAGATAATTGCAATTTATTTTCTTCACTGGATTGAACGATATAATTTTTCATTTCATTACAGAAAAACAGTTCGAATAGTTCTACATATGACATCGAAGATATTTTTTGCTTTGCGGCATCAGTCAATAATAATTGATCTGTCAAATTAGCAGAGTACACTTTTTCTCCTTCACGCCATTCAAAAGTTTGATCAGGCTCTAACAGTTTTTGCTTGTCTGTGTAACTATCAAAAATAGATTTGTATGAAACATTTGATACACTAATTTCTGATTCAGAATCGTCGTCATCAGACAATTCTGATTTAGGACTGTCACTATCTGACGAATTATCTCCATCAGAGCCAGAGTCATCTGGAGTAGGTATGAAAAGATGCTCTTAATTTTCATTAGAATCTGATTCTTCATCAGTCAGTTCAGAATAATTCCTTTTTGCCCCTCTCCTTTTCGACATTTTTTTCAACCCAATGAAAAAAATGCAATTTGAGTAAAACGTTCCGCAGTTATAAAGCCCGCAACTAGCAATCAGTTGTATTTTTTTACGTTGATATAGTGGTTTTGATAAATAAAACCTAATGATAAAATAATACTCAATGTATTGAAAAAAAAGTCAAAATCTAATGAGTTTGATGAATGGAAATCCTTGCGATGAATGTTGCGAAATTTGAGTTTTCACAGGATACCTACATGTGGAAGACGAGCTTCTTCAACAAGATCGACTATACAGGTTGTCTCGGAACCATATATTCTGAAAGCTTAGGTAATTACGCCTCCGGTTATTGAGGTTCCAAGTAGATATCTCACTGAGAACCATTCGGAAAACTTGATTTTATAAAAAAAAATTTGAAAAAATCGTGTTTTTTTTTTGTTTAAGCGATATTTTTTCATAATTGACAACATTTTATCACATTTTCATGCACACCATCGGAAAGTAGAGATCTTAAGCTTCAAAAATATGTGTCGATCAATTTTTCATACCTTGAATTGCACGAGTTATAAATCCAGAAAGAGTAGTGTACCCAAAGAGGCATTCTGGGCGTTAACGGGTTAAATGAATATTAAGTCACTAAAAAATGAAATTTTTATAAATAACATTTAAATTTTTTAAAAAGATATATGAATATTTCAGTTAAAATAATTGTTTAATGATTTTCATGCTTTAAAATGACTGAATAATTTTTAATTGATTATATTACAAATCGAATTTCCAAAAAAAATTGCAAAAGAATATAATTATTTGAGGATTTTTAAGTTATAGACTGTTTAAATCATTATTAGCTGAGTAACTTTGTTCACAATGTGAAATCATATCCAGTTAAAATTTAAATTGTTTTAAATTAAATAACCTGCATTGATTGCAGTAGAGTCTCGCTTGTCCGAGCTATTGTGTACCGGCCCCAACTTGGAGAACAGGGAAACTCGGATAAAAACGGAATTTTAAACAAAAAGAAACGCTCGGTGTAATAAACTGAAAGTAGAGACTTATAACGTAGAGAGTATATAAATTATAAGAAATAAGAGCAGAGTTTTGGGAAAATCTGTTGTGGTTGGTTAAGAAAGTTCATATGTATGAATAATGCATAAGGGTTGAATAATACGAACTACTATTACGCTATAGCTCGGATAAGACGCGTAAACTATTTTTGTTTCAGCCTCGTATAATCTCGAACTCGGATAATGCGGCCTCGGATAAGCGAGGTTCTACTGTATTTATTTTTAGATTATGTATCTAAACATTAGCTGATACCTTTTGTATCGAAGTTTATTTTTTCTTTCAAACATTTATATTTCAAGTATATGAATTTTTATGATGATTGTGATAATTGTGAAATGATATTCTGAATTTCATTTTTAAACTTATATTTACATATATTTTAATATAAAAAAAAATTAATTTATAAGGTAATTAATAGATTAGAGATATAAAAATGCTGCTTCAAATTTAAAGAAGAATATAATATAAACAATATTTGAGTTTACAAATGAAAATAATTGTTTAATGCTTCTTATTTTGTAAACTGATTAATTAATTATGAAATTAAAAAAATATATATATAATTTACTTAAGATTATATAATTGAATATTGAATATGATGTGCATGATAAAAGTAAATTAATACTTCAAATACCACAATTTTAATTAAATAATTTTTCAAATGATTCTGATGTTGTGAAATGAGTATCTGCATTTAATTTTTATAAACGTGTTTTTAATTTTGGTATCGGATAAGTATCAAAAGTTTCCAAGCGATCAAATTTTCAAAATGAAAGTGAAAATTAAAAAAAGGGAGAGGGGAAATTATTTTAATTTTTAAATGAAAATTATAGTTTAATTCTTTTTATGTTATAAACAGATTAATTGATTATTAGTTCATTAATACTTTTCACAATTCTTACTACATAAAGATTAAATTTTTAAATTTAAATTTGACTTAACAAATTGATGATTTAAGTGAATGTTAAATTATTAAATGCCGGTTATAATTGATATGATAACATTTTATAATTATTTGAAATATAACATTTTTCATTTGATTATTTATTCAAATTTTTGTTTTGTTGTGAAATGAGTATCGAAATTATGATTTCTGAATGATCCGAGTATATATTTGACTTTTTTCTGGAATATTTGAACATTTTATCACTAATATAAATTTTTAGAAAAAAACTAAGTAAAAATTATTTGAATAATTCATTATAAAAATAATTCTTTAATGCCTTGTATTTTATGAACAGAATAATTACTTATTATTAGCTAATTAATTTTTTTACGATATTTGATTACATGAAAATTGCATTTATTGATATAAGATGTGAACTTTTTAATCAAAACATATTTATATTTAACCTATTTCTATTAGAGTTATATAGTTTTTCGAAATGTTGATGACGTTTTGAAATGATTATATGAATTAAATTGTCAAAATCATATCTACAAGTGTTTTGTTTCTTACAAAAACAAGTATTGAAGCTTATTAATAACTAAGATTTTCAGGAAGGAAGTTTAATATATATATAAAGTAAGAGTAAATTTATTATTTCAATTAAACAAATTATTTGAGGCTTTTTATGTTGTGAACCATTTAATTCATTATTAACTGATAATTTTCTTCACACTTTTTTCATCTTGGTTTGAATTAGTGACAAAGGTTACTAATAAATTAGATGTATAGAAAACATTAAGAAAGGTAAAATATAAAGTAGACTACAAATAAATGTATCATTTCAGTAAAATTATTTGATGCTTTTTATGTTATGAAACATTTAATTAATTATTAGTTGATAATTTTCTTCACATTTTCTTTATGCTGATTTGAATTAGTGACAAAGGTTACTAATAAATTAGACGTCTGGAAATGCTGTATCAAAATTTAAAGGAGAATATACACATAATGTTAAAAATATATAAATGTTACGATGAAAATAATTGTATCATGTTTTTTATTTTGTGAACTGATTAATTCATTAACAACTGATTCTACTAAAAGTTACATTTTCTGGAATCAGTTTAAAAGCTTAAGATTAAATAAAATTTTTTCAAATAAAATGTCAAATGAATGTTATATTTAAAAAAATGTAGAGTAAACATTTTTCCTATGTTTGAATGAAAATGATTGCTTAATGCTTTTTGAGTCATCATTTATAAAAAAATCAGTGAATTGTTAGCTGACTAATTTTTTCACAACACCGAAATAGATAAAGTTTAATTATAAATTTTTTTACTACCACATTATAATTCCGGAGTTTTTAAGAAGAAAAAAATGTTTTCTTTTTTTTTTCATCTGGGCAATCGTTTTTTTAATTTTCATAGAGATAAGTAAAATAAAATTATCGAAAGAACTTATTTTAAGAATTAGAACAATAAAAGCGTCATAATAATTTTGAAAGATTTTTAGAATAATTTTTTTAAAACAGTTATGGGAAAATTTTAAGCATTTAATAATTAATTCTGAAATTATAATTGTTAATTTTAAAGATTTCAAAATTGTTGGAAAATAATATGGAAGATTTTAATAAAATAATTTCCATTTTCCGTGATTTAATTCAAATTTAGGTAAACTTAATTTTTTAGGGCGTCAAGAGAAGGAAAAATATATAGTTTAGTTTCATGGGAAAATTTCAAACAATTTTTTAATAATGAGTTCTAAGAGCTCATTAAAAAAGATTCAAAAACTTTTCATATTATTTTATAAAGTAAAAAAGGGTTAACAAGTGTTTAAAGCAACATCGTGCCGAAATAAATAATTTTAGAACAAATTTCAGTAAATTTAAGAGATATTCACAAGTTTTAACACCATTAAAAAACAATAAAAATTCATAAGATATTTTAGGACTTTTTTCAAAAATTTGAATAATGACATAAATTCTTTAGGTTCCCAAAACAATTTCTTAAGAATTTTCAATTTGAAAAATGAGCTTCAGCAGAAAATTCAAAAAAGATTTTAAAACATCAAATATTTCCTTAAATTTCGAGAAAGAGTACAAAATTTTGAAGCAAAATGTTTTAATTTTGTAACATTAAAAAATAACAAATTAAACCATAAAATTCCATAAATATTTCGAAAATTTACAAGAATAAAGAAGATTTTTAAACTACAGAAGATTTAAAAAAATGCAGATTTATGTGAAAGTTCTTCAACAAAAAGAAAGCCAGACGTTAAAAACGCAAACTTCTAGACACTAATGTTTTTTTTTCAAATTAAAATTTGTGAACAAAATGTGTGAAAAACTGAAAACCCATATGGTCCCGTGCAGAAATCGCCCGATTTCTAACGTAATACCGATCTGGCCCCGATCGGATTTCCCGATCTGGCCCTGATCGGTAGAACCCTGCGGCCCATACCTGGGCCAGACAGATTTCCTACTGAAACGCCATCTCTATGCGCTCGAAGAACTAGTGCTGCTTTTTTTTCTGGTAGTGTAGTGAAATTTGTATACATAATACTCGTTTAATATATTCTAGCACTGTTTATAAATGCATAAGGCGAGTAAACCACGTGTTCAGAGGCACTAAACACCAGTCAGTAGACCTCGAAACCTGTGAGAGGAAGATGAGAGTAAGTAATTAAAATCTTCGGGCTCATTGAAACCTGACCTCAAAAAAATTAATAATTAATTAGATTGTTTGACGTAAAATTAGTATATTTACCATCAAATGAGTCAAATATTATTATATGATGAAATTTTTTAAGTTCTTTTGTTTTCATTATTATTGAAGAACTCAAGGTTTTTCGATTTAATGTAGAGTTACAATTATCAAATTTATTAATAAGAAATGAATTGCAGTATGCACAAAATTGTAATGTTTTTAAATTATAAGAGTAAAATATGCGATACAATCGATTATGTTATTGATACTTTGATTCTGTATTAATAATAAAGGGGGAGGGTCGGTAAGGCCGGTGTTTGGCCTAGTTTATTTTTGGACCAAAAAATCTGAAAAAATCATGGTAGTATCTTATAAGTATCCCGAGTCGATTGCACGCTAAACGGACTACCCTCCACCCCCCAGCCACCCCCACTCCCCCTACAAATATAGGAAACACCACTACCCACCAGCTGTATTTTCGAGAGATTTGACACTCTTAAACATGTATTCTGAGGTTAGCTCGGGTTTACTATGGTTTTCGGGGTCGCCGAAGACAAATCTGGCGTCCTTTGACTTTTATCGCGTCAGGTTCAAGGTCATTGGAAGGTCAAATCCTTGAACCTGACGCGATAAAGGTCAGCAGACACCAGGTTCGTAATCAGCGACCCCAAAAAACTATAACATATTTTTTTTAAATTTTTTACCGTATTTCTCGATTTGACCTTCAAATGACCTTCAAATGACCTTGAACCTGAAGCGATAGAGTTCAACGGATGCCAGATTCGTAATTAGCGACTCCAAAAACCTATAACGTATTTTTTTAGATTTTTTTACCGTTTTCTCTCGATTTTACCTTCCAGTGACCTTGTACCTGACGCGATAAAAGTCAAAGGACGCCAGATTTGTATTCGGCGACCCCGAAAACCATAGTAAACCCGAGCTAACCTCAGAATACATGTTTAAGAGTGTCAAATCTCTCACAAATACAGTTGGTGGGTAGTGGTGTTTCCTATATTTGTAGGGGGTGGGGGTGGCTGGGGGGTGGAGGGTAGTCCGTTTAGCGTGCAATCGACTCGGGATACTTATAAGATACTACCATGATTTTTTCAGATTTTTTGGTCCAAAAATAAATTAGGCCAAAAACCGGCCTTACCGACCCTCCCACTTTAATACAGAAATACATTAAGGACAAATTTTCATAACATTCCAGCAAGAACTAGTTACTCAACTGCGCGTGCGTCGCATTCGGCATCTAATTGGTTTCGCGCGAAGTTGAAAATGATAAACGAAGTTTTTTTTTCTTTTTTATTATAAACAATGCAATTTCAACTTATAAAAATGTCTATTAGGTCGAAATGAATTAATAATAATAAGAATTAATTAAACGCATATTCTGTAAATAATATATAAATCAACCAGAAATATTTAATTCAAAAATTTTCATTTTGGTTTAAAAGTTGTTTGGTCTATATTTCTTCTTAACCGATTTAAAAAAATAAAACGATCTTATAAATGATAGCGCAATTTTTTGGAAAAATATTATTTACAACCACCTTCTTGAATTTTTAAAGAAGTAATGCAATTGACAGAAAATTGAATATATTTGCAGTAAAATGTTAATAGATCGTAAATCACAGCTTATTTCCCGATGATTTTCTTTGGAAGCATTCGAAAATGTCAAGTTGTAGGGAATCTTTTTGCGAAAAAACTTTTTCTAACACAAAGCTGTGAATGTAGATCGTTCAGAGCTCCAGATTCCGTTAAAGGATTCTGGTTGGTCAATATCAGAAATCATCAAAATGGTTAGGACTCGCAAGAAATCGTTTATTTTGTTTAAAGGATTTCAAATGAATCCTGAGTGTAACAATCCTCGAAGGTTACATTAGCTTTCAGTATACATACTTTCCTAATTACATAGCTTGCCTCCTTGAATTTGAGGTCCTGCCTTCCTGAATTTCAGGAATTTCAATTTCAAATTCAAAATTTCATTTTTAATTTTCTAATGCAAATCATAAAAAATACAATCAATATTCAAATAGTAATTACGTTAATTTGGAATGCTTTAAGGGTATGTGAGTTTAACCTGAAATTAAAAAAAAAATGTTTTCAACTCCAAATTACGTTCACACGAAAAGCGATTTCAAGTTGCAAATTTAGTGAAATAAATGTTACAAATTTGGGATCAGACAAACGATTCTTATTGTTTCTCATTAAATTTCCCAAATTTTAAAGTCGATGTCGAGTTTTGTGTAAACATAAGTTGAATTTTAAAAAAAATGTTATATTGGAGAAAATATCTCATGATATCAATTATATATGATACTAGACTATAATACTAGACTATGATACTAGACTAGGCATAAATTTACAGAACGCTTAAGCTACTATATAACTCTTAACCATTCATGCTAGTGGCGTTTTCGTTAAATACTTCATGTCGCGATGGTGACTGTCAGCTATGATACTTGTTTCCATAATTCATAGAGTTTTAGTTTCACGGATTTGAAAAAGTGTTGCCTCAAAATCAGTTTCGGCTGTCAGCCAATATTTGGACTATTAAACCCATTCAAATAATTAAAGTATTAAGGAACTTTTTACTTTGCAACGTAAGCGTCCTCTCGATACATTACGAAACACAAATTTCCGAAGATGTTTGACCCCACCTTCCCCATGTATACCGTTTTTCATGTAACTCATTTTCTTGTAACTCAGAGAACTAAATTGTATATCTTCTGTGATGAATAATTATTTACACAGTAATAGAAGAATCAAGATCTCAGTAGAAAAAGGCGGTTGACTTTCAGATGTAATCAAAAGGATCATTCGCCAGTTGAAAGTCAACTAATGATGATAACATGACTTTAAGTAATGCGCTTGGTTGAAAGTGAGCTGCTTTATGTACGTACGAGGGTAGTTCAATAAGTCCTTAGAATGACTAACAGATGGCGCGCGAATCGCTCCAAATCATCTGTTTTCAGTCAGCACCACTCCCGACTAGATATAT
>NC_046657.1:11558450-11567096 GCF_010883055.1 Belonocnema kinseyi | reverse complement strand
AGCGATTGACCAAGTGTATAGAGCTCCAAGGAGATTATGTTGAAAAATAAAAAAAAAATGTTTTTATACTTCATTCTAAGGACTTATTGAACTACCCTCGTAAAATGTGCTTTATAGGTTAATTTAACACATAAAGATTGTTGACTTTCCGTCAACGCGTGCGTGTGAAATGAAACTTATAGGTTAATTTAAGTCAGCTCAGTTCAGTTATTAGAAATATGAAATGAATATAAAATTAAAAATTGACTAATTTTAGGAAATACATTTTTTTTTTAAATTTGACCATCAAATAAATTATTCATTTATGCCTAATAAATCAAGTTGTTTTATCCTCCCAGTCGATGAGATCAGTAGAAGGAAAAAAGAACTTAATGACACTAAACAAGGCACTTATATCCATTTCAAGCTACCAGGTACAGCACGTCAATCTTCAATTCTTTTTCATATACTTTTTTATCAAATATGTACTATTATTCTATTTATACTCAAAATACGCTTTAGATCTGAGTACATATGTCAAAATAGGAAACGTTGACGAAACAACTATCATGAGCTCAGTGTTGATCGCTACTATCCAGCGCTGTCGACGCCATATTGGCTACACTCAGCTCCTCTCTTGTTTCCTCTTCTAAAATCGCTGAATTTCGTTTCTGTGTTTGCGCATCCTCGCATCGCATTTCGCGCACGCCTTTCTGCCAGCACAAATTGAATTTCAGAGTACGCGAATGAAAATCATCCCAAACTCAATATAACTGTCATTTACTTATCATATTACTCGTATATCAAATGCCAGACACTGCACTGAAGTTCCATTTCTGGTTGAAATTAAGTGACTCACTTAATTTAATGCAAAAGTGAAATTCATGTTCATTCAAAATTCATCATCTTGTATTACTGTGTAGGTGCAGCTCAGAAGTGCCAGTTAGGCGTGATAAATCTCTTGTTTTTATCAAAAATATTACACTTAATTTCAGTTGGGATGGAGTATTAATTTACGGTTATATTAGCTTTCAGTATACATATATTCCGAATTGAAGAGCATGCCTAACTGAATTTCAGGTTCAGCCTCCCTGAATTTCATATAGTCCTTATTTGAATTTCAGGAATCTGATTAATTTATTTAATGTTCAAGTTTCATTCTTAATTTCAGATCACCTATGTACCTACGAATTCATACTGAGTTCCACCAAGTTTGACGAATCCGAACAAATCCAAGCAGTGTCTGCTAAGCGCGGAGTCATACAATGCGTATGAAGTACAGAGCAAAAATAAATACACGAAGTTATATTCGACTTGATTTCGGATTTGAATTTTATGAAGGAAGAACTAAATTTAAGTGTGCAAACTATCTTAAATACAGCACTAACTTATCTTAAATAAGAAATAAGCATCTTTTACTGGAATAAATTAAAGTATGCTCCTGAATTTCAATATACAGTTCTGAAAATGAATTGAAGGTAAGCTAAAATAACCAATAAAGTTTTTAATACCTGTAATAGAAGACTGAACCTTCCTGAAAGTCAGGTTCGTACTATCTTGCATGATGTCAGTGCCGGCTATATGCTACTGTATTTTCATAATTCATGTAGTTTTAGTTTGATGGATTTTAAAAAGTGTTGCAGAAAAATCAGTTCCAGTTGTTATAAAATATCTGGATTATTAAAAATGCGTGAGTCGCAACGTGAGCCGGGTCCTCGATATACATTACGGACATTACTTAGCGCATTTTGTCGACCATCCGCAGAATAGCTGAGGAATGTAGGTTAGTCCAGGTGAAAAAGTTGTATATAATTTATATATAGTGGAAAAAACATATTTTAATTGGAATAAATACTTAATTTCATACCATATATATCCTGATGTTCGTGTGTATATGCTTTAATTTTAGTTAGGATAGAATATTAATTTGAGATTACATTAGGTTTCAGTATAAATACATTCCTAATTTAAAAAATGTGCCTCCCTGAATTTCTGGTCATGTCTCTCTGAATTTCGGATAGTTACTACCTGAATTTTAGGAATCTGATTTCCATAATTTAATGTTTAGATATCATTCTTAATATCAGGTTATATATTGTTTTTTTTGTGACACCTTGAAGTAAGTCGAATTTCCGACTTATCAAGTACTTTTTTTTATCTGTGTACGAGTGATCCACTCACGTTTAAATATCTCTTATTTTACTAATAATTTCCAATAATTAGAAACTACTTGAAGAAAATTTATAAATGGCTTTATAAAAAAGTGACAATAGGAATATTAAGGATGAAAATTGATATAAGAATTTAGTAATTAATGTAATAATGAACTCAAATACAAGTGAAAAGCATATCTGTTGCAAGGCCGCATTGCTCGTGGCAACATGTAACAATATCGTCAATACTCCACAATGACCCAGTCAAGTTTTTTGGTGAAAATTTTTGAATTGTTTTAACTATATATTTTTGAAAAGCTTGTTATAGATTTTCTCATTTGCTATTCGGATGAAAATAAAAAGAACTACAAGAAAAAGTGACTTATAATTACAATTGTTATAAAACAGTTTTTGTAACAATTTGGATTTTGTGGTTTTTTATACTTTTATTTTTCATCATCTGAATTCATGTGTATTTTTTGAAAATAATATAGGTTTGATTATATTTGTTAAAAGAAAGCCATTCCTGATTTTTTAAAGAAATAAGATAAGTTAAAATAAAACTTTGGCCCATAAAATAATTAATCATTTTCCAGAATATCTGATATATCGGTATTTTATATTATTCAGAGGAATCACAATTAGAAAAAAACGCTAATTTAAATATGTCACTTAAAAAATTTCTTGTAACAAATTTTTGTTTCAATTTATCATAAAATTCTTAATTGCAATTCATTCTTTAAGAAATTTTGAGGCAGTTATGGTTAAAAAAATTATTTTTGAGGTCAAACTGCCAAACCTTTGAATTAATTTACTTACGTTGCTGCCAATATTAAGACTTGTAATTTAACAAAAAAGAGTCAACCTATTTTAATTTTAAGAATATCTGTATCAATTCAGATGCTGGAGAAAAATTCGCAATTTGAAAACCAATTATTCCAAAAGTTTCAACAAACAATGTTTACAAAAACTAGAATTCTTAATATTTCGTAGTTATAATTACTGACGATAACTCCCACAATAATTTAAAGTTTTTCCTGACAAGGACCATTTTTTAAAACAGAAATAATATTATTTTTTAAATGCATGACAATTTCGTGATATTTTAAATGAAATACTAACATTTGTTTATTGTTAATTTTACATATAAATGGTGACTAAACATATCTCTCAAAAACTTGAAGCAGTTTTATTAAAAAAAAATTATCAATATGAAAGTCATCAGTTTACAAAATCAGTTTCAAAAATGGTTCAAGCTGTTTACCGACAAATTTTTACACTTAACATTTTTCTATCACCATATTGTCGATTAGTTTTAGGTGTGTATGCGACCAGCTAAAAACCATGCATACTGCGCAGGTCCGAGATTTGCCCGATCGCGCGGTCGCTGCGGCGATTCCGCTCAAATTCTCTAAGAATTCTACCATGAATCCACATGCTTGAAGTCCTTACGGACTCTTACGAGTACGTAAAGATTTCTATCAAGGACCGTCAGATGCGTATAAATTTTTCGTTTGTTCAAAGATTTCATCAATTCGTTGCGATATAGCGTATCTGAATTTTTGGGTGGTCTAATAGAGCCCATTTAATGTCTTTCGGTATGAGCTAAGGACAATTAAAATACATGAATTAGAACTCGAGATAAGTATAGTCTGTCACCAGACCCCCCCCCCCCCCCCCCCCCCCCCCCCCCCCCCCCCCCCCTACTTCTTACGCTTTCGTTATCAGCACTTGAGATATAGCTTTAGGTGTTTAGAACTTGATAGCTTTCTTATTTTGTATTCTATTTGAAGATTACTGGCCGGGAAATGAAGTGCATTTGGACTAGAACATGTTTCGAAAGTTAAGTTTGATTATAAATGCATAATAGGAGTTTAAAGACCACCGTTACACCAGCCCCCTACTAGTTTGTATCTTTTTCAATGAACTATCGAAAGATTTGTTTTTGCTGCTAGCGTTTGACCAGTCTTCCCCTCACAACCTTAAACCCTGAAATCACTTATAGAGTTTTGTGGCGCCAGATTTGTACTTTTTGGTGCAATACAGCGCATTTGGTGTGCAATCAAATGGGTTTGGGTGAATGAAAAAAAAGTTGTGGGAGGCTACTGTGACGGACCTGGTCCTATTACTATTTAAGATTTGTTATTATGTATTGTATTATGTTTGCTATTGTATATCATACATCGATATTATATAATATAGTAGTATGCTATATCATACTTTTTGCATAAATTATAAAGTAGAATATAAAATAATCCACAAAAAAAACGTTTTCTTTAATGTTTCTTAATTTTTCTGTTATTTATGACAAGCAGAATTTCGTAAGTTACAATCATAATACACGTTTCTGAAGAAACGCGTCCTTGATTAATATACTTTTTTGTGATTTAAAATAAAACTTTATCGTGTCTTCCAAGCAATAACAATCTCTCCTTCACGGAATGAAATATTTGTTTCTCTGTTGATTGCACATAATAAATACTGCCAGACTGCGCCGGTACAAGAAAAGCAGTATAAGAAGGCAACAAAGTCAAAACTTTCAGGCAGATGAAATAAGGTTTTATCGTGAACTGAGAGTGAAGCCA
This sequence comes from Belonocnema kinseyi, assembly GCF_010883055.1. NCBI lineage: Eukaryota > Metazoa > Arthropoda > Insecta > Hymenoptera > Cynipidae > Belonocnema > Belonocnema kinseyi. The sequence goes on along the minus strand of NC_046657.1, from coordinate 11,562,379 downwards.
AATAACTAGCAAGACAGCGAAGTCCCTCGATTGACAGATATGACTAATTACTGGTCAAGTGTTTGGGAAAAAATGAACAGATTCAATTTGGACGCTGCGTGGTTCAAACTGGAGGAAGCAAGGCTAAGCAATAGCCCTGTAATGCAACTGACAAACATCACAGCTTTAGATGTTTCAGCTCCAGGTCCGGACATAGTGCACAACTTCTAGTACAAGTACCGGACGAGTGTGCATCTTGCGTTAGCAAGGTGTTTTTATAAGATTATTGAACACCCAGATCTGATACCAGGCTTCATGCTCCAAGGTACTACGTATATGTTGCAAAAAAAAACAGACGCTCAAAATCCATCCGACTTTCGACCGATAGCCTGCCTTACAACAATTTATAAATGGCTTACAGCTATCATTGCAGATACGGTATATTTTTATTGCTGACTCAAGCTCGTAAGCATCAAAAGAACTTACACATGGCATACATTGACTACAAGCAAGCGTTTCCTTCCGTGTCGCATGACTATTTGCTGGAAGTCCTAAAACTTTACAATATATGCGCACGCATTATTTACTTTCTCACTCATGCAATGAGGCTCTGGGGTACAAGAATCAAGTATTTTGATCATGGACAATCGAGGATAACTAGATCAATAAGCTTTACGACGTGTATATTTCAAGGAGACTCTTTCAGCGCACTATGGGTCTGTTTAGCGTTGAATCCATTGAGCTAAATACTAAACAACATGTCTTATGGATTCAGAATTCATGATAATAAGGATGGTGATCAAGCGACCCATCTTTTTAACATGGATGACCTAAACCTGTACGCTAGTTCAGTTCAGAAACTGCAGCCAGTGATCGACGTCACAAAGTAGTTTTCCAATGATATATACATGGAATGCGAAATAGATAAATGTAGAACAGTGCATTTAATGAGAGGGGAATCAGGGACCGTAGAGTTCGAGAATGAGTTCGAAAATGACATCCAGGCAATGGCTGCAGGCGAATCATAGATATATATGGGTTTCTTGAATTTAAGGGTATTCAGCATATGATAGTTAATACAAGCTTAACGACTGCCCTCACTACAAAACTCCGATTTTCCTCACGTACTCCTTCGGGCTAATAAAAAGGTCCATCACCGACCTTGAAAGGTTAAACAAAATTGTTCACGTAGGAATGACGAAGCACCGAAGGCACCACAGAAATTCAGCGATTTAAAGGGCAGTTATACTACGATATATAAGGGGTAGGGGCGTTGTAGATGCCAAAAAACTGTGTGAGTCACAAGTTATACATTTGCACCCCAAAACGTTAGATCAAAATGAAGTGGATAGTGAGGCATCTAATGTTTGGCTTCGAAAGGGTTTTAATCATAGGGTTTTACAGCACGGTCGGTATTTCTCCAAATTATTAATTAGAAAGAAAATTTTTAACACAATATCTCATTCCGTATGGACGTAAGTAGAGAAAGAAAATTACCGGTGTAGCTTCCAATTTTATTTTATATTTTCAGAGGAATATATCATTTCGTCAGGAATACCTCATTTCAAAGTCAGTTAATAATTCATTCCTACCAAGGCAAAATCTGTCACTCATCTAGCAACAAACTACAAGATGAGTCAGTGATTGAATTTTTGAAGGAAAGATCAGTCTGTATTCTTACCAATTAAGGTACGATGATTCAGTAAATGAGTACGGAAAATTTTGACTAGTAATAACTTTCGTTAAGATACTACATATTGGCACTATTACATTTTTTAAATTAACTATAGCTACTGATGGTAACTGCTTGCCATGATTCGCCGTATCAATGATATCACGTCCTTTGCTTCACCGGATTATTGGCTGGTTTTACCTTAGTTGGTAGGATCACTGGCTGATCTTGCACTACTAGAATGTATTAATGATTATAATTGCATTAGTTAGATAGACCACAGGTTGCATTTGCCTACGTTCGTCGGTTCACTGACTGAAGCCGAGTTTTAATATAGTTATGGAAATAGCAGACGACAGTGTATGACCTGCAGAGACAAATATGACTGATCGCGAGCTGCGTATTGAATTGTTTAAACCGGCTGTTCCGGAAAATAGGTGTCATCACCCTAACTATGTAAAACGAAAGGGATGCTCATCCATATGTCTAGCAAGGACCCTCTTAAATCTGGTTACCCATTGTTAGCCTCTGTGCTTCATTTCATGATTCAACAATGACACAAGGAAATGGTTTTTGTAAGTACCGAAACACCTCAGTTCTCATGGAATTGTAATCAGCGATTGTTGTTTATATCTAATTATTACTTACAGTGTGACGATTACTTTTCTTTTTTACAGTTGAGAAATTCATAAACTCGAAATCAGTGATGTTTGTTGATTGAAAATTATAAATTGAAGTGATTCTATTTGGGCTGATAGTTTGTCCGAGAGCATAATCAGCTCCAACAAAATAATCCCAGTTTTTCACAGTAAGCCGTGTCTAAAAACACTTATCTTAATATTGCGTTACAACTATTTCTGGCCCGTCTCAATTTGACGTCATATAAAGTCATAAATCTAAAATACTTTTCTTGAAGAATATTCATTTGTAAAACTCTTTTGAAAAGTTTTGACAATAAGGTTTCCCGCATTTCAACAAAATGAGAACTATGACTGGTATTATCTGGTTCACCTCATTGATTTGCGCCAATCGTTTTGGTAAGGATAATACACTGTTTTTTTAACTGAACACTTTATTTTCTTCTCACGACCATCGTAAGAACATAAAATAAAATGTTAATTGAATATATCGAGTGCCCTATTTTAATTATCCTTCTAAAATCATCCATTTTTGCCTAAAATATTTGTGCGCGTCTATGGAAAGTGGTTTTGTCATAATTACTAGCAACTAAAATGTCGTCTACGTATAACACTAATAGCACCATTTTCCCTTCTTTTCACCACATGAACACACATCGTTCATTTATCTCATTTTCTAAACCTGATTTTAATACTTCCTCTGAAAATCGTTCATTCCATTTTTTCCCACTCTTTTTAAGTCCCTATATTTCTTTTTCTAATTTATATACTTTGTTTTTTCTTTCTTCCTCTTTACACTCTACCTCTATTCTTGGTACTAGAGCATAAGTTTCTTTTAGCTGATATTCTTTTCTATCTTTAATACCTCTAATTAACAGTCTAGCTTTGACTTTTGTTTGACCGTCTTGAATACCCATTTCGAATGTATATTATTTAACTTATTTCCATCGTTCATCATTTTGGCTTTTTCTACTATTTTTCATACTTTGTTTTCGTTCATTGATCTAAATTCTTCCCTAATTGCTTCTTCTCACTCTACTCTGCTTTTATCTCTCATTTGTTCATTATAATTAATTGGATCTTTGTTTACTTTTGCAATTAATGCATTCTTTAGATCTTCTTCTTCTTCTTCTAATATGTTCTTCAATTAATTTTCCTCTATATAGTCTATTAACTGAACTTTATATTTTTCTAGTTCTTTTTAGCGAAATAATGAAAACTTGTATCAGTTACTTTTGATTGATTTATGACTTGCAATTTTTGAGCACAAACACAATCTTTTTCTGAATTTTCTTTTCTCATTGGTAACATTCGTTTTTTCATTTTTTGTTTTTTTTTTTGGTTCATTTAATGTTAATTTTCTTTTACGCGGTCTACCTCTCTTTCTTTTGACCTGCATTTCTTCCTGTTTCGATTCTACATGTTTCGCACTTTCAAAATCTTGCATCCAATTTCGCTCATCTATTTCTTCCTCTAATTCATTATTCGATATGTTCTCATCAAAACTATCTTTATACGAGGGTGGATTGATAAGTTTTCGGCCTGACCAAGAAAAACAACGTTTTTAAGAATTTCTTTTTTTATTTCTCAACATAATCTCCTCCAAGGCTGATACATTTCTCATAGCGGTGTTCTAGTCT
>NC_046657.1:11550124-11558350 GCF_010883055.1 Belonocnema kinseyi | reverse complement strand
GCTATCTAAGGATGGTACTATAGAACGCCACCTCAAGGTAGGCCTAGTGGCGCCATCTCTTGGTCAGGCCGGAAACTTATCAATCCACCCTCGTACATTATCTTTTCATTAAATCTTACTTGCCTAGTTTCGAAAGGTTTTCCTGTGTGAGGATTCCTCATACTGTAATCTATTATAGTGTACCCTACTTAGACAGATTTGATTGCTCTTTGAAAAAATTTTGTTCTTGTTTTTTGAAACTCTAGCAAAAGCTATGCAACCAAATATTTTAATTTCTTCTAAATGACGATTTGTTTCCGGAGCAAACTTCTGAATCAGAGTTTCAAAATCTGTTGATTTATGGGGTGTACGATTATAAATTTGTATCGCTCCCTCAGTTCGTAATTCCCACATACTTTTAGGTCAGCCTGAATCAAACAGTAAAGCTCTAACTTTTGCTTGCAATATGCTGCTAAATCATTCTGCTGTACCGTTTCATTTCGGTGTATATAGTGGTGAAAATTCTGCCTCTATACCTTTTTTTTATTATCTCTAAAACTTTTCCACCTATAAACTCTTTTCCTTGGTCGGATCTGACGTAGCATACTTTTACGTATTTTCCTAGCTAATCTAGATATATAGATATATTGGTCCCATGATACTTGTGTGTATTCTTTGTCATGGACTTGTGGCTCTAATTCTTTCTCCTTTAAATGGTAACTTATTCATTTATTCCATGATGCATATGTCGCAGTCTAAGACCTAATCGAACGTGCCATAGCATTCCCTGACTTAATTTGATACACTCGCTTTTTTATTCTCTAATGTATCAGTTCCGCACATCTTTTTAATTGATTCTATTTCATCAAATGTTTCTAACTCTAAAATCTTTTCCTTAAAGATTAATTCCTGGAAATCTGATTGTTCTTTTGTTTTGATCGGTTTGTTTGGATTTATGAGTATTCTCTTCCTTCTTCATAACTACCTCTTTGTTCGCTCCCAATCGCAGATACATGTTATATTCAATTTGGGTTTTTTTTATTCTTCAGAAATTGATGGTTCATGTACCTTATCATTTGTCCTCGATTGTTTGGGTTGTTCATTGTTTCCCTGGTTTACTAATCTGGCTCTACAGTTGTAAATTTCATATTCTAAGTTTTGCGATTCATCTGATATTTTTTCAACTATGAATGTAACTATTCAGTTCGTTAATTTTATCATTTCTTTTGCTGACGCGGTTGAATAAAAAAGGACACCTTTTCTGTCTATTTTAATGTCTGCTAACTTACTTTTGTTAGCGCTTTTTATTACTTTACCGGAACATCTTTGAAAATTGCTTAAGATTATGCTCTTGTTTATAAAGTGATCAATCGCTCCCGAATCAGCTATGAATGTGATCTGATTGTTTTCTTTTGCGTGTTTACTTTTTCTGTATTATTTATTTCCTCTATATCCTCCTCTAAAACCTCCGCTAGATTTTCCTTTAGCTCCTCCTCTAAAACCATCTCTAAAATTATCACTGAAATTTTTTACCCCTCCTCAAAATTTGTCAACTCTAGTGACATACCTTGTATCTCTGCTATGGCATCTACCTCTAAATCCTGATGCTCCTTGTTGGAAACACTCGTCTCTCTTGTGGTCTGCTTTGTAGCCTTGTTTCTTGCATCTATATCATCTATCATTTGGCTCCGTCTGCCCTTTATTAATTTTTTTGTGCTATATTTACTCTAATGTCCTCTTTTTCCTCTATATCGGATCGTTTTTCTGGTTCTGTGATAAAAATGATTTTATTTCGTCTAAATACATTTCTTAATAATCAGTTTGTCGTCTAATCAAGTCTGCTGATCTAAGTTCAGGTATGGTCCCAGATACTACCTGATAAAAGGCTGATCTCTTCTTTTGTTTGGTTAAGGGCACGGCTCCCTCGCAATTTTCATAGATTCTAATTATTGAATCAAATTTTTCACAAAAATCGAAATTTTTTCTTGTGGGTTTAATTTGAATTGGTATAGTCGTGTCCTTACCGATGAATGTGTGACATTTGTCTCTAATTTTTTTAATTCTTTAAATTTTTGTAAAATTGTTCTAGGTGCTTTTATATTTATTATTCTTTTTAAATAGTCCTCATATAAGTGGTTTATAATATTATCTCTGACCATACCTTTTCTTCTTATTACAGTTTCCTCATCTGAGTCTTGTGAGCAAATTATATTTCAATCAATTTCATCTAAAAGATTGTTAATTGTCAATTCAGATTTAAAGTGATCCATCCACAAATTTAAGTTTGACTTTTTGGTTAGTTTAAAAGCCTGTTTAATATGTGTTTTAGTTCTTCTATCGTTTTCCAGGGATCTTTTTGACACGCTAAAATTTTTCCTACAACCATTTCTTACTTCTGGATTATTTATATTATCTAAACTATGTTGTGTTAAGTGTTTTGTTTTTGCCTGGAAGTCTAATCTGTTTAACTGGAAAGGAGTACAGTTATTTTGATTATCTATTTGTTCATCTAAAGAATTTACTTCTAAACATATAGCCCTCAGTTTTTCTGTGTCGGCGAATACTTCAGCAGTTGGCCTTAGGGTATTAATCATTTTGTTTGCTCCTTCCAATACTTCCATTAGCTTTGACGTGGCCCTTTCTAGTATTTAGTTCTCACGACCACCGTACAAACACGAGTGGGACTCTCTGTTCCCCTCGTGCTACGCGAACACTGGCGACACACAATGACGCTTGCGCGCCATATGCATGCATGCATTTACACGTCCGCAGGGCCGTGTGAATGGAGCTTTTTCTAGCAAAACTTTAGCATTTAGTAAATCAAGTTTATGGTGACAAATTTTTTGCAAAATCTTTCAACTTTTAAAGTAATAGTCGCGCTTAAACATTAATAAGTTAATTTGAGAGATTTCTGTTTTCGGCGCCATCCTTGACAAGCTTTGAGCCAGAGTGTGCTATGTATGTGAAGAGCGGGAGAAAACCTCGTGGTCTGAACTTTGATCGTCTGATATTCCATGTCTTCCTTCTTAACATCCCAACTAAATAATTAATAAAAAATTTCATTTATCGTCAATTTTATACTTGATCATTTAATTATTTGTTAATTTTATAAACAGATTATACCAAGAATTATTTTATAAGAAAGTAATATAAAAAAATACATTACTTAACAGTAATCAATATGAAATATGGGTATGTTCTGCTTGTAAAAATACAACTTACATAAGAATACTTCTTACATAAGAATATACCTTTACTGATATTCCGTTTCCTTTCATTTGTTTTTATGTATTGGCGTAGGAATGAGGTTGCCTTCTGTAAGGAAAGGTGTCGCTGGAGATGCCACTGCAATGATTGGTGAAACAATGGTCAATGATTTTTTGTTGTAAGAAGCAGTAGTTGACATTCATTTCCAGATAAAGGAACATTTTATTTTTCCTTGTCAAAAATTTCAACTTTATTTCAAAAAAGCAGCGTTCGCGGGAAGTTCTTCTTTAACTTTCCGGCTAAGTTTTGACTGCATTGAGAGGATCAGATATAAATCCGATGGGACGCTGTCGGAAAGTAGGACGGGTGTGTTAAGATTTCTCATTTCACTCCTTACAGAAAATCATTTATCGGTTTCGCAACGTGGGGCCTCGCATTGCCATGCAACAAAATCCACTTATCTTGTCTTTCGTTCCACTCTGCTGTTTCTTTTTTAGAGCTCGGTTTAGAAGCAGTAGTTGTAGTCGCTAACAATCCCCGGTGACGATTTTGGGTGGTCTGAAAAGATAATAATATACTTAGAGCTTACACATAACCTTGAAAAATCGTGGACCACTAAACGCGACATGGGGATCTCGTACGACACCTTTAAAAAAGTGCCGGAACTTACTCCCATGTCTAATAAAAAACAGCCACACAAAAAAAATTGTGCGGTTCTGGTAACAAAACACACGTATTCCTATGGATTTTGGGGGGCTAAATTTAAATTCGGTATCAAAAATCACCCATCACGCCATGGTTGAGCCATAACATCAAAAAATGACGAAAAATCATGCACTGAGACAAATAAATTTCAAAATAATGACAGTGATGCAAATTTTCACTTCAAAAACATGTCGAAAACTGTGAAGGATCCAAACCTAACCTCACGAAACACAATTAAACTGATTGTGTTCTCCCGTTGTGTTTGCGGTAACGTTTCATTCAGCTTCGGCTTAACCTACATAGAGGTTTAACCTATCCTATTCTAACGAAACCTGACCTAACCTAACCGATTACGCTCGCAACCCTGTTCTTGCGTACTTTCATATTTTGACATTAATAGCAGTAAATGTCTGGAGTTTCGTAACCGCTTGTTGCCAGCATTATTCGCCTGTGTCTGTAACCTGGGCACCTCCACGTGGTGACGGTGGGCAACGGATCCACATTGACTGAGTCCCTGGGTAAACGGCGTCCATGCCGTCTTGGCAGACACAGGTATAAAGTGTATTACGATGCAGGGAAAAACCCCAGTACCCGCGTCTGGTCAGGGTGGGAAAGCGGGCTCTCCGACGTCCTCATCATGCAACTGTAGCTCTTCATCAGTGGATCACTTGGTTGGTGTAGAGTCTCATGCTACAAGGAAAGAAACCGCGAGCATTTCTCAATCGCATGCCTGCAAAAATAACTCAGATTCATTCTGTTACATTTGGAGTAAATATGAAGTCAGCAGTTTGCGAAAATCCATCGAAGAGGAAGTGACAAGTCTTGACAAAAAGTGTTTTGACCGTAAATTGCTGCATCAAGAAATAAAATGGATTCCCCACGTCATTTGCAATTCCTGCAGACTTATGTTGTGTCGTCTAAAAAATTCAAATAACGAAAAGTACCGCAAGTATTCTACACCCTTCATTTCTAAAAAGAAGAAATCATCTAGAGCCAAAGACAAAAGTTTCATTCTATCGCGACAGGGACAAAGAATTCAGAAAGTTTTTTGTTAAAGACGAAGAGACGTCTTTAGTTTACTGCACTGACGTTAACGGACTAATGAACGACTTAAAGAAAAATGTGTACAGAGACGAAGAATGGCGACTTTTCATCGATCCGTCAAAACGCAGCATTAAGGCTGTTTTACTGCATAACACGAATACTTACGCTCCTATCCCTATAGCTCACTCAACGGTCATCAAAGAAGAATATAACAATGTTAAAATGCTTCTGAAAAAGATAATTACACGAATCGCAAATGGCAAATATGTGGTGATCTCAAAATCATAACAATGATATGAGGCCAACAATCGGGTTTCACGAGAGAGCCATGATTTATATGTCTGTGGAATAGCAGAGATCGAGCCAATCATTACAGCAAAAAACATTGGCGTTTAAGAGACTCATTTAAACCTGGTTCTCATAATATCATCAACCAAAGCCTCGTTGATCCAGAAAAAATTTTACTACCACCCCTCCACATAAAGCTTGGGCTCATGAAGCAATTTTTCAAGGCGTTAGACAAAGATGGACAATACTATAAGTATATATCCCTTAAATTCCCTAATGTTTCAGGCGCTAAATTGAAAGAAGGAGTCTTTGATGGACCACAGATTCGAATATTGACAAGAGATACTAATTTCGTGAGCCACATGACGAAAATTGAAACGGACGCTTGGGAAAGTTTTAAAGCAGTAAACGCAAATTTCCTCGGTAACAAAAAAAGTCCAGACTACGAGAATATTGTTGTGAAAATGATAAGAAACTACAAAATGTTAGGCTGCTTGATGAATATAAATCTTTACTTTCTAGATTCCCATCTGGATAAGTTTTCAGAAAATGTTGGTGATTTCAGCGAAGAACAAGGGGAACGTTTTCATCAAGACATAAAAGTGATGGAACAACGATATCAGGGTAGATGGGACGAGGTCATGATGGCTGATTTTTGCTGGATGCTGAAAAGGGAAACGAATGTAGGTCTTAAACGTAAGCGTAAACCTTTGCACCATTCCTTCGAAGAAAAAAGGACACGTTATAGCAGGCAGAAAATAGACTGGAGTAGGCCTATAAATCAATTTAATTACGATAAAAAGCAAGATAAAATGTAAAATTTTAATATAAGTTTCTTCAAATGAGTAATGCGCGTCTAAATTTTTAACCACCTGTAGTACAATAAAATGAATTTTATTGTGTTACAACGGGAACACTTAAGTTAAGTTGTGTTGCGTTAAGCAAGATTTCGTTAGGTTCTGTTAAGTTAGATTCATTTGTAGGTTAAGATCGAGTTAACCTATTCAATATAGCACACATTTAAGACTGAGAACCGTACGCTTACATAGCTACACGTGTGGTTGAATTTCATTCGGCTAAGTTAGGTTAGGTCAGGTTTTGTTAGGTTAGGATAGGTTAAACCTCTATGTAGGTTAAGCCGAAGCTGAATGAAACGGTACCGCAAACACAACGGGACAAAACAATGAGTTAAATTGTGTTACGTGAAGTTAAGTTAGGTTAGGTTAGGTCAATTTTTTTTAGGTTAGGATAGGTTTTACCTATTTGCAGGTTAAGCCCAAGCTGATTCAAACGGTACCGCAAACACAACGGGACAACACAATCAATTTAATTGTGTTTCGCGAGCTTAGGTTAGGTTAGGCTACATTAGATTTATTTCTAGGTTAGGCTCGAGTTGACCCATTCGATGTAGCACACATTTGCTACTGGGAAAATATGCTCCCAGAGCTTTACGTGTAGTTCAAGAAATTTCTGTTAATTCAGGTTAGGTGAGGTCAGGTTCTGTTGGGTAAAGTTAGGTTAAATAAGTTAATATCAGGCAAGGGTTGTTCCTTCACAGTTGTCGACATGTTTTGGAAGTGAAAATTTGCATCACTGGCATTATTTTGAAATTCATTTTCCCCAGTGCATGATTTTTCGTCATTTTTTGAGGATATGGCTCAACCATGACGTGATGGGTGATTTTTGATACCGAATTTGAATTCAGCGCCCCAAAATCCATAGGAATACGTGTGTCTTGTTACGAGATCCGCACACTTTTTTTTGTGTGGCTCTGTTATATGAGCATTTTTTGTTACAAAAAAATACACAATATGTGTAAACAATTTATTAATTTTTAAATATTTCCACGAACTAAAAATAGTTGCTTCACCAATTTTTATAAATAAATGTAGATTTGTGCTACTTTTGCACGAATACGCTTAATTGTTTTGTATAATATACTAGTAACTACTGATTAACACATATACACAAAAGACTGAAAACACCTTAATAACTGTTCACATAAAATATTATTCAAATGAGTCAAGATCATCATTAGAGTGACTTTAAACGATAAATCAAATTTTGATCTTTAAATTGACCTTGAAATTGACCTTCAAGATCGTTTAAAAGTCAACGTTGAATTTTTAAATTAAAATCCTTATTTTTGACGTCAGAAATTGAAAGAGCGGGAAATTTTACGTTTGAATATTTACTCAGGTCAGAGGTCAAGTGTGGCTTTGCAGGTCTGCTAAAACTCATTTAAACTTAAGCAAAGCCGGGCTTGGTTTAACGCAACGGCTCTTTATTTCCTCAGGTTAATATCATTCTTGGAGTAACGTCAACGAGAAATCCAATGTTTACATTCAATTTGACCTAGAACTTGAACTTTAAGGTAATTTCAAAGTCAACTTTGTGTTCATTGCGTTGAGCGTTACTCAGGAACAACGATGTGTACCTGAGTCATTATTTCAACGTAACATTTACAACTTTTCTGATTGCAAATGTACAAAATAGGCCTTCCGATTACCTTGAGCTAAGGAAATACAGATCTGTCCGGTTAGTCCAAGCAGAGCCCTTTATAAGTTTGAATCATCTTTAGCAGCCCTGCAAAGTCACACCTAATCTATGACGTGAGTACGTAGTTAAAAGTAGCAATGTGCTGTTTCAGAAATTTATAATTTTTAAAACTTTCAACTGAAAGTTTCAATGAAAAGTTTCAGTCAGTGAAACTTCTGAAACTTTAGCATTTTTAGCTATATTTGTAATAATTATAGATGAAAAATGCCTAATGTGCATTAAAAATGATATAACATAAAATTATATTAAAAAATTATAATTCAGGCATAATTTTATTTTTATTTTCTAACTGCTGTTTCTTGTAATTACAGTTGCCTGCACGAAAACAATGTAGCAAGAGGTCAGCCATTAATAAACTAATTTACATTAAAAATAGAAAAAAATAAGTGGGAAATAAATTTATTCTCATTATTCAATTGAAGTATTTTATATACATATACATAT
>NC_046657.1:11547685-11550024 GCF_010883055.1 Belonocnema kinseyi | reverse complement strand
GTTAATGCCGTAGGAGTGACAGAGATGGTAATAAAGCACTCTTAGTGCCGCATTGTGCCTTTGAATGTAGGTCGTTCCCGCGTGAGTTGGAAAACTAGATAGAATGTGAGCTAAATGCTCGGGGTGCGCATGGCACGCCCTGCAGCTATCATCGGGAATGTCTTGGCTCAAAATGTGGCGATGGTATGTTAAGGTGGAAATGCCACCGTCTTGGCATGCAAAAATGAAACCCTCCGTACCAGACTTCAATCCGGGCGATTTAAGAAAAGCAAACGTTAGCTCACAAGACATTGACTGATACTTAACATTTCTGTGGAAGATACCGTGTATCCTCTTATCGAGGAGCTGTTCACGAAGATTTTTCTCTTGTGCTTTCTTAATCCGGGCTTTCAGGAGTGAGCACTCGAGATAGATAAGATTTGATGCATTTTGATCACCCCTAATACTGAAGTCAAGTCCGAGTGCTTCAGAAGCCTCCTCCGCTGTTTTGTACAGAAACGCTCCTTTGCCCACTTCTTCTTGATTCCTGACCATTTTAAGAAGAGGGTCTCTTCCATTTGCATCTCTATGTGCAGTACCCAGAATAATCCTGTTGTGAAGACATTCAATACTCAACATTCCGCGACCCCCTTGACGGCGTGAGATGTACAGTCGCGCAACGGAAGACTTAAGATGCATGATTTGTTCATGTGCATAACCTTTCTTGTCCCGATATCAAGAGATCTGAGCTCGTTCTTCGTCCATGGAAGACACCTCTCTGAGAGGTGATCTTGTTAGTTGTCACACGATTTTTTCCAGATGAGATAGTAAATCTGGTTTTCCAAAGCGGCATCAATCTCTCTATGCACCCAACTATTTGCGGATGAACCTTTAAGATTTCCAAAAGACAGATGATAAGTCTATGGGATGTCGAATCGAAAGCTTTCCGATAATCAATCCAGGCCATCGATAGGTCACGCTGGTAGAATGCTGCATCTTTGCAGACACATCTATCGATGAGCAGGTTCTCCCGACATCCGGCTACGCCTTTCTTTGAGCCTCGTTGTTCATACATTTCTTGCCACACAGGTTCAATTGCCCGATAAATCCTATCATTTAGGATAGCTGTGAATATCTTATAAAGCGTGTTCAGACAAGTTATTGGCCTGTAATTCTTCGGAACAGCCAATTTGCCTATTTTCGGAAGAAGTATTGTGCGCCCTTCCACCAACGACTCTAGATTCGGCTCTTCCGACTTTAAATATGAGGTGACAATACGGGCCAAATGCTGATGGGTTTAAGAAAACTTCATCCACCAGAAGGTTTTGATACAATCTGGTACCGGTGCGGAATAGTTCTTCATCCCTCTTAATACTTTTTTCACCTCCTCGGTAGTGATGACTGGGCATTCTTTATCAGGTGTTATGAGGGTAACACATAACTCCTTAAAGCTCTTTATATTTTCTGAGTCTTCGTCCAGTTTGTGCTGAACTTCGTAGACTTCTCTCCAAAATACTTAGACCTCCTCTGGTTTGGGTGGGTGTTCGACAGTAACTGGAGGGTCTTGGAAGAGTCGAGATGGGTCAGAGAGAAACTGTGGATTTTCTCTGACCCACCTCTCCCTTCGATCTAGACTTCTCCTAGCGTCAGATAGTATCTATATTCTCTCAACAATATGCTGTCTAATGGTCAGCAGCTTTGATTTGTTAAGTGTGTGATAACGGGTCCGGAGTTCGCGCGCGAATTTTCGAACCTTGGCGGTAAAATTCCTGCCAGATGTGATGTAGTCAATCACACACTGATGAAACCTTGGTGTGGATGTTTCTCCGGGTCGTAAAGCATCGCTCTTCATCTATTGGATGTCTGCCCGCGGTCTTAGTGTCGCCTCTCTTTCTCTGTTGCCGGCTTGTTCTAGCTGTGGTAGAGTAGGCGTTCCGCTTACATAGCCTCTTTTACCGAGTAGTTCAGCAGGGTTTCGCAGAAGTTTCTGCGAAAAGTGCGATAGCTCCGGGTGTTTCTCGCACCACAGAGCATGCAGCCGTGCCATGTAACCCCCTTCAGGGGCCACACTCGCATCGTAGCACTCTAGCAAGTCGTGATTCAGTCGCTCCGTCCACCCAAAGGTTGCGAGATCCCGCCGATCCATCGCATTGAATCCATTTTCATTGTCTCCCCCAGCTGTAGATTGGTCAGCATTGTTGGCCGACCCATTGTCGGGAACCCTGCGCGTTCTGTTGTTTTGAACCGCACTTATCCCACGAGAAGCTAGGGATAGGGGTTCGTCCATCCTTGTAGAGCCCCGCATGCAAGGATAAAGCTGCGTACTCTGAGAGGTCGCCCGGTATCCCAGAGTCACCGTT
>NC_046657.1:11545542-11547585 GCF_010883055.1 Belonocnema kinseyi | reverse complement strand
GACAGTCGTGCAAGGGATGAACATTGGATAACGGAGAAATGGCCAGACAGATTAGAGTGGACAGTTGGTCAGTATAATGTTGTTTCTGAAAGTCTTGTTGACAGAAAGAAAGTATTATTTCCACCACTCCATATAAAACTAGGGTTAATGAAGTAATTTGTGAAAGCCCTAAACACCGAAGGAGAATGTTTCAATTATATCAGATCTAAATTTCCGCATTTAAGTGATGCTAAAATTAAGGAATGTATTTTTGTTGGGCCTGATATAAGAAAACTTATCAAAGATAATAACTTTATTAAAACCATGACATCTATTGAAAAGGATGCATGGTTGAGTTTCAAAGATGTTGTACATAGATTTTTAGGGAACAATCGAGATCCAAAGTTTAGAACTATTGTATCTAGTATGTTAAAGAATTTTAAAAGATTAGGTTGTTTGATGAGTATGCAATTACATTTTCTCAAATCTTATTTGGATTATTTCCCAGAAAATGTTGGAGCATTTAGTGAAGAAACATACGAACGCTTTCATCAAGACTTTCACCAAAAAGAGCAACTTTATCAAGGTCGATGTAATGTAAGAATGATGGCCGACTATTGCTGTTCTTCGCAAAGAAATGATAATGAACCCACTAGTCATAAACGAAAGTCTCTTCAACGATCGTTTGGCATGAAGCGCGAACGTTTCCATAAGAAAACAAGCAATTAGTTTCACCTTTATTAGACATACAATCGTAAGTCTTGCTTTGACAAGCTGGGCAATCGTAAGTCTTGCCTTAACTGGCTGGGCAATCTTAAGTCTTGCCTTGACTGACTGGACGATTCAAAGTCTTGCCTTGACTGACTGGGCGATTCAAAGTCTTGCCTTGACTGGCTGGGCGATATAAAGTCTTGCCTTTATTGGCTGGAAAATATTAAGTACTTCCTTGCTTTGCTGGACAATCCCAAGTATTGCCTTAACACGCTGGACAATAAAAAGTCTTAACTTTATTGACTGAGAAATCCAAAGGCTTGCCATAATTGGCAGGGCAATCAAAAGACTTGCCTTAATTGGCTAGAAAATATTAAGTTCTTCCTTGCGTAGCTGGACCATACAAAGTCTTGCCTTAACTGAATGGGCAATCGTAAGTCTTTCCTTGTTTGGCTGGGCAATCTAAAGTCTTGCCTCAATTGACTGGTAAATATTAAGTACTTCTTTGCTTAGCTGGACAATCCCAAGTCTTGCCTCAACTGAATGGGCGATCGTAAGTCTTGCCTTAAATGGCTAGACGATTCAAAGTCTTGGCTTGACTGGCAGGGCGATTCAAAGTCTTGCCTTGACTGGCTGGGCGATACAAAGTCTTGCCTTTATCAGGTGGGCAATTCAAAGTTTTTCCTTGATTGACTGGGCAATCTCAAGTCTTTCCTTCATTGGTTGGGCAATCTAAAGTCTTGCCTTAATTGGCTGGAAAATATTAAGTACTTCCTTGCGTAGCTGGACAATCCCAAGTCTTTCCTTAACTGAATGGGCAATCGTAAGTCTTTCCTTGATTGGCTGGGAAATTTAAAGTCTTGCCTCAATTGACTGGAAAATATTAAGTATTTTCTTGCTTATCTGGACAATCCCAAGTATTGCCTTAACTGGCTGGGCAATCGTAAATCTTGCCTTGCCTGGCTATTTATTCTTGGAGTAACTTTCAACCAGAAATCGCATGGTGACCCATAATTCGACCTTAAATTTGGTCCTTAAGGTAATTTAAAGGTTAACTTTGCGTTTTTAAATGGAAACCCCAATTTTTCACATCGGCAATAAAAAGATCAGGTAATTTTACGTTTAACTAGCAATGTGCTGTTTAAAGTTTCGTTTTGAAACTTTCACTTTGGCAGTTACAAAATGCCCGAAATTTATGATCAGTGAAATGTAAACGAAACTTATGAAATTTATAGAAATTAAACTTCTAGAGTTATGTTGGCACGTCAGAGAATATTGTTAGGGTTGCTAACAGATAAAATATTGATATTTTACATATTTAAGTTAAAAAATCGACCTAAGATGTTGCAGACA
>NC_046657.1:11526502-11545442 GCF_010883055.1 Belonocnema kinseyi | reverse complement strand
ACGCAATCCCAGTGTCCATTGAATAGTACTTGATAAACTTTTCTTCTCTATTTCTGTGAACAGTTACTCTAGTGCCAGGTAACAATAGTTTCCTCTCTTTGAGTCTTGAAGCGCAAAGGTTCATTGATTCGTGAGTTGATCGGCCCCTTTTATTTTCAGAGTGATTTCTAATACCAATCTTGGCTGGTTTAGTACTTTTTACATCAGGGTAAACGATCTTCTCCAAATATTTTTTAGAAAAACCTCCTGTTTTGCATAAGCAAAAGTAACAATCAGTATCATGATCGTTGGGTTAACGCCAAACAGGTGGTTGAATAACAGTCTGCGTCTTGGTACTTTCATCTTCCTAATTTGACAAATTTAATCTACAAGCATGACAAAATGAGGTTGGTACCCACGGTTTGTCCAAATTTTATATTGAAGTCCCATAACATTTGAATTATGACGTTTTTATCGACTCATTAATTGATAGACGGTATTTCTACGTTTTATACTTTCCACAAACGTGACAAAATGTATTAACTTTCTTAGCGCAAGGAGTTCTTGAACTCATTTTTTTTTATTATAATGAACAGTAACATGGAAATTCTGAAACTCACTATATACAAAAATCACGATCGACACGAAATGTAACCGCTAAACAGATTTCAAATACAAAAAGAATTTTACTACCTACGCATCCAACCGTTAGCCCGCCAGTCAAACGTGATCTCTAACACGAAAAGATTTGTAGAAAAAACGAATTTCATCTCCTATGCAAAACACGTCATAAAAGCGTCGCCAGCTCAGTGAGCCAGCTAGGGATCGAAGACTGACTGCGCCGTAGAACGGTGCGCGCATACAACGAATGTAAACATTAGAATACACACAGAGTGCGCAGTAGCATTCCGCGTTGTCTGTCTTCTTTTGTTTTATCAATGTGCGAAGTTTGGTTCCAAACCACTGCACGCTTTTTTGTTGGTATTTTGTGCGGGATCCTTTTCTTTTTTTTAAAGCCCTTAATTTTGGCCCACATATTGAATCTTCTAGGTGTTATAACAAAAAACTGACACCGGCAATAGAAAGTGCACGTTCGATAACCCCTGAGATAATATTTTGAAGAAAAAATATCGTACCGTCAACAATAGAGAATGCGTTGTATAAATCTGAACACCTCAGCGTTAATGAGTTAAAACGCTAAAATAAAAAATTTCAAATTTCAATATTTTGGTGAAAAATTAAGATATCCTAATAAATCTAAATAGGTTTGAAAGGGAAAGATTAGTACTTTCAAATTCCATATTAGCTTTTGTGGTAGACATTTTTCTTGTTCGGTTACATAACTTTAAAAACAGCTAAAAAACGCGTTTTTGCACTTTTAGGTTAGGATATCTTGAAAACCTGACGTACAGGAGCAATTTTGAGCTCGGATTCGGATTCAGCGCATCATAATCCTTCGGAAATGTTATCTCTGGTCTCTGGCAGACGTTATAAGCAATACATTTTTAGTTGATTTTGCTAAAACAATCTAGTCTATTCTTGTAAAAATGGTTAATACGTACATTTATTTATAAAAATTATTTAAATAATAAATATTTGTTATCAACTTGAACAAAATTACTTTTACGACTCACTAGCAAAATTGGGCCTGTTCATGGAATAATGTTTAAGATGTGAATTTATGTATAAATATTGTGTAAATAATCAATCATTTTTACCTTTCTGAACAAATTAGGCCTGTTCATACAATACTCTTTAAAATGTGAATTTGTTTCTAAAAATTCTTCAAATAATTGTTACACAGCGGTAATTCTTAACTAAGTGCAATTAGGCATTGATTTATCCCATGTTTTATATGAAGACTATGAATTGAAAACAACTTATTAGTGGCAATCACGGGAGAATGACTTTTGTTTATTAATTTGTTTCAAATACGGTAAAACATTTTTTTCTCACTGTAACCAGCTTGGTCAAAGTGAATGTTTGGCACACACGCATTATACCTGGAAGCCTTATTGAATTTAAATGAATATCAAAAACCGCTGAAAATTGGCTTGTAGTCCAAATTTTGTCCACAAAAAGAGCTTTTTGCCACACTATGCGTGAAAAAGTTTGCACTACGAGAAACACCACAACATCATTTATTATGTTGCCCGCGAGCAATAATAATATTTTCCTTTTCTTCAAAACCTCCCTCGACTACAAATGTACATCTTTAGATCCTAGTGTCATATAAAGTTTGAATATTAAATAATAAATAAGGTTCGCGACACTACTCTGTGGTTGTAAAATGATTTGATGAAACAAATCAATCCTTTCTTCGACCGCTGATATTTATTGATTTCAAATCCTAGATTTCAAATTATTTATGTCTTACGGTCCAATCGTAAATCTAAAAAATAAATATGAGTCAAAAAAACATGTTCTTCGAAACTCAGATATTTATTTAATAGAAAAAACTCCTTTTAAAACTTCCTGACGTTTCAGTACACATGCGTACCTTTTTCAAAGGTTCTTAAACCTAAATAATTATATTAAAAATTAGTAATTTTAGTACGAACAAATATGATGGATAATTACGTAGATTTTAATACATTGTTACCTGAGTTGATGATAGTTCAAATAGTCAAACAGATCAATTTTCAGTCAAAAAAAAGGAACATTTCAGTCAATAGTTTTAAGAGTATTAATTAAAATTTAGTCATTTTTTGAAGTCTCAAAAAACTTTTTCGAGACTTCAATCGATTACAACGACATTTTTTAAAAATTGTACGAGAAAACAAAATTGGCGTAGGTTAGGACGGACGAACAGAAATTGACAGTTTTAGAAATACATGAAGAATAAGTAATGAACGATGATGTAATAGGCAAGTTTTTCGCACTTCCACATCAGTGGTTTTCAATGGAAACTTGCCTATTACATCATCGTTCATTACGTATTCTTCATGTATTCCTAAAACTGTCAATTTCTGTTCGTCCGTCCTAACCTACGCCAATTTTGTTTTCTCGTACAATTATAAAAAAATGTAGTTGTAATCGATTGAAGTCTCGAAAAAATTTTTTCAGACTTAAAAAAATGACTTAATTTTAATTAATTTTCTCAAAACTATTGACTGAAATGTTCCTCTTTTTTTACTGAAAATTGATCTGTTTGACTATTTAAACTATCATCAACTCAGGTAACAATATATTAAAATCTACGTAATTATCCATCATATTTGTTCGTACTAAAATTACTAATTTTTAATATAATTATTTAGGTTTGAGAACCTTTGAAAAAGTTACGCATGTGTACTGAAACGTCAGGAAGTTTTGAAACGAGTTTTTTCTATTAAATAAATATCTGAGTTTCGAAGAACATGTTTTTTTGACTCATATTTATTTTTTCGATTTACGATTGGACCGTAAGACATAAATAATTTGAAATCTACGATTTTAAATCAATACTACTCTGTGGCCATATATATCAAAACTCGCTAGGAGCAGTGGGTCTGACTACGCTCGGCCGTCTACTACTGACATGACACAGTACGTTCGGACGACCAATCCTTCTCCCGCGTCTGCGCTGGTACTATCTCAGTGACACCAAACACTGGGTAGGCAATACTTTTTCTTCGAAAAAACAAATCTTCGAGTTCGATTACGCGACCACCTGCCAGCAGAATTGTTTCCGGATGATTTTCTAAGAGAACACGAAATGAAGCTTGTCTTATTACCCTGCCCTCAGTCTAATTGTAGCCTATATCCGTTCGAAGCGACTTATTTCTCTACCGTCTTTCTCTTGCGGTCCAAGGTCATTAAAAGGAATTTAGTTAAGCACTCTTTTTGTTTCATCTCCTGGATAAGGGGGAGGGGGGTCTACCCCGAACTCCGGCGTGGACAGTTAACTTCCCTCTCCGAGGTAAAAGTTAGCTATTAGCGTTGGTATTCTGTCTCACCCCTGTATTTTGTGAGCCGGAACCTTGTTAAGCGAGGCCCTGGGGGAGTTCACTGAACACTGGCGAACACAAACCTGGTCGGGGACTCGATGTTGAGCGTGACTGGGACTACTGGCCGAGGTTGCGGCCGGATTCGGTTGACCGCACAAACCTCCAATAACCCTGCGAGCTAATGGTGGGTGGGCCCAGTGATCCGAGGCCCCATGGTCCTTAGTCCATATTAACCTCCGGATCTCTCTCATGAGTTTCTTGGTAGATGCCAAGAAGACATCATAATTCTCAACAGCGGTCCGGACAGAAGCAGCAGCGAATCCAGGAGAAGGAGCGCGAAATCTCTCTTCTGAAGAATGCTCGAAGAGCCGCAAGGAGGTCATCCTAGAGCCTTTACCCGAATTAGGGCCCGTGTTCCCCGGAATTAGACGGTCTACCGAAACGGATCCAAAAAATTCTTGCGAGGTATCCCTTGGCCCCAGACTCTCAGCCAGCACCCAGTACGAGGAACCCAGGCCGCCTCCCATCCTAGAATTATCAGCTCATGCCGATGCAGCCGAAGATGTCGAGCCAACAGTAACTTGCGGAGAGCCAGAAGCGCCCCGAACCGTTACACCTGGAGGCGACTGGTTGCTGGATAGGGATCTTGCTCTTAGCCCAAGATCGTCGGGTACTCCTGTTAAGGTGCTCGGAATACAAACCACTCCCACCGACAGCCTTATTCTTTCAACTTCATTGTTGGATCTGAGTCCGCAAAACACCCCACGCCGTGTAACCAAGACCTGCAGACAACTCTTTAGGACAGATTCGGATGAGACGCCAACAAAGCCTGCTCCAAAGAGAGCTCGGACAACCAAAAGCTCGGACGTGCCTTTCAGAACGCAGATAGATCCCTCCGTACCCAACCTCAGAACCATGCCAAGAAAGGTGCCCTACGAGAAGGTACGAAGAAGGAGAATACTTTACCAAAGAGTTTCACCCAAGAAGGTGAGCTCCTTGCGGGAAGTTTTTCGAGGTCTGCTAAAGGCCCGGGGTGCTTAAAGAAAAGAGCTGTTCCCAGGGAAGAAGGCTCAGAGTAAACTAGAAGAACGGGGTGTCCGAAAGAAGACATCATCCTCACAGAAACCAGGTCTATCTACCCAGCGAAGACCAATTCACGAACCGGAGCTTTCGCCCGAAGCAAACCCTTCTAGATCTACTCCTCATCCTCGTTCGGTAGTAATCATATTCGGAGCTGAACGGACTACATCCTGAGTCATCTGATCGATGCGGAAAAAAAATTGTACCTTGCCACTGCTATACGAGGTCATCGTTAACAATTATAATATGCGAAACGCAAAACCATTATTTGAAGTCTGTCTTTTTTATAAGTAATAGCAATATTGATGTAAAAAGAAATATTGGAAAAAGTTTAATAGGTAAAAAATAATTTTTTGAAAATCTATTCAGTCGTCTAAAGGGGCCACAATTAATTATAAATTTTTAAGGAACAATTTATAAATTTGTTTTAATGTACAACAACGCTGTCTCTGATCTAATTACCTCAGCTGAGTAAACATCTATCCTTGTAATAATAAGCTCACAATAATTTATTTAAGCTTGATATTTTGATAAATGTATTATTTAATATTTTAATTGTTTGTCCTTTGTAAAATGATTGACGAAGATATTCCTTATCTCATTGCGTACGCTAAATATGTTAAACCTAGTCATTTATTTCAGACTTATCATTTAAAAAATGTATTTGATCATATTTAATCAGTTTGTTAAAATCACTTTTATTATAATCCAAGTATATTTTAAAAGTTTTCATTTGTAGTTGATAGTTTCGAGTTTTGCAGTTACTCAATAATTTCTAAGTTTATGTACATTTTATATATAAGTATGAATTATTTTCTCTGCTATGTCGTATTATTCGTCATGCCTGGAATCTAATGACAGTTATCACAATATTATCTATACAGGGTGTCCCAGGCTTAAGTGTCTGAACTTATATAACTATAGGAAAAATCTTAAAAATTAATCGAAAATTTCTTTTTCAAAAATTAATTAAATATTTAGTTTTTAAGTTAAAAAGTATTCAGGCTGAACCAATCAGGAACGCCGTATAAACACAGGTGTGCATATGAGCGGGACTCCAACGTAGTGTTATTGCGAGAGCGCCGGAATGAGGTTAGCGACGGGATAATAGCGATCACTACACTACTTTGGACTCCCGATCACGTACTGATGACCGCTTTTACCGCGCTCCTGGTTGGTCCAGCTAACATATTATTTAACTCAAAAATTAAAACTACAACTGATTTTTGGAGAAGGAAACTTTAAATTTCCAATTTATTGAAATTTATAATATTAAAATCTCCTTGGCGATAAGCTCACGGATTTCATATTAGAAGCCTGGAGTTCGATGCCTTACTGGGTAACTCAGGAAGTTTTTCTAGGTAGGGTAAGGGGGCAGCGCCAACCAGTCAACAGTAAATGCTTTTTTTAAAGTTAATAAGATGTTGAATTGATCTAGTTTTTTCTCATTTAGAGTTCTACATTATTTCATATCATATTTCTATAAGTATTAATCGCATGGAAAAAACAATGATTTGGTAATTTAATTATTTCTAACATGCTAAATAAATAAAACATTTAAAGATAAGAAAATATTCTGGTTTGCTTTTGTGGTATTTTATCTACTGGAAAAATTACCTTCAAAGATATCCAACAAGAAGAAGCTATTTTGAATAGAAATAGAGATAGCTGTAATATAACATCTAATTCGTTGACATTCTACTATAAACGGACTTTACGCAATGTTTCTACTGTACCAATCAAGAAACCTGCATACCGACCGGATTGATAATAATAATACTTAATAGTTTCTTTCATGTAGCCCACAAGATAAGTTGCTGTTCTACATTATGGATCATTTAACGACGAAACTTGTGACATGTGTTTCACCTAAGCACTTGTAAATATTATTTTCTCGGGCCTGCCCCATTGTCCAAGCCTCACTCATTTATCAGATTTATGGTATTTTGGACTTGAATGACGTCTAATTAATATAATTAGATTGTGTGATATTATTTTATCTGTCAAAATATCAAATTTTTAAACTGTAGGTATTGACAATATAGTTGAAAACTTTATATTTCTGTCAGCGAAATTACCATTCTTTCGTGGTAAAAACTGTTTCCCGTATAATTTTTCTTTTGCAACTTCAATTTTCAAGATTTTAGTAAGTATTACCATCTCTCTGATAAAATAGATTTATTTGATGCAAAATAGAACTTAAATTGTTAAATAATAGCCATGCTATAAGGAAAATCACCTTTACACCACTGATTGGCGCTGCCCCCCTTACCCTACTTTTACGGAGGTTCCGATGGTTCAGATCCCACCTTAAGCTGTAGGTCCCCTTCTTATGCATTGGACTGAACCCAGTCCGTGTAAGATGAAGTAAGAACTAGAATTTTGCCAGTGTGTCAACTTCGGCATACTGCTCTGATCAGATCACTTGATTGTATTAATCAAAATGCGTCCGTGACTGGTTATAGATGCTAGGACAGATACGCGCAGAGTATGAAAAAATATAACTTTAACATAATTACCCTCGACATATTGGGCTGTAACCATCCTCAACCTGAGAAAAAAATAGGCTACTTCATTTTTATAATATTGATCAAAATAGTAGAATATCAACGGTTCCATTCAATATGAGTCTGTGTGCTGACAGCGCCGTGTTTTATACTATTCCCTATGCTAAAACGCAGAGAATAGTTTTCAAAATCTGCAATTCCTCCGTGGAACTTTTCTCCGTATCTAACGCCATTCAGCTCAAAATCGAATTTTCGATTTTTCGGAAGTATATTTGATAGATTAAATGAAAACAAGTCCTAATAAAAATATTTCAAAGAAATGTTGTGCTGCTCTTCAAAGCTGAAATTCCTGCGTTCACTTTTCCCTGTATCTTTCGTCGCTTAGCTTAAAATTTAAATGTTTTATTTCTTTTAATACCATTTAGAATAAGTGCAATAAAATTCCTTCTTCAAGTTATCACCGTGTTTTTCGTTGTTTGGCTCAAAATTTACATTTTGGATCCTTTTTCATAATATTTTAGTTGTTTTTTCCGTTTACCAAATAAAATCAAAATTACTCGTCCTATAAATAAAATATTTGAAAAGATCTGGCTGTTTCGCGAGTACTTTCGCTTCACATGCTACGCGCTTGGTATTTGTAATTCCCCTACATTCTTGCATAGACTTTTTAAAATTTAAGTTTAAAGTACCGACAACTGTAATTTAATGGTGGTGAATCCTCTTTTGCTAAAGCTCCTTCAGATTTAACAAACGAATTCTCATCACATGTCTCGTGCTTCGTTTAACATAAAAATTATTATTTAAAAATTTGTCGATCTTTTTTGGCTGAAAATTTCTTGCTAAACTTTCATTCAAGCATTCCAAATGCAAAGTTTAAATATCCAAACGCGAAGCGTAATTATGTACGAGCGCGAAGCGTGAGACACAACGGTCGCACGCACAGAAAAAAATAAAGTTAAATTTTGTTGCTTGTAAAATTTCCCGCTGTTAAAGTTTAAATGCTATTTGGCGAAAGTTTATCCTGCGATGGAATAAAAGCTGTCGTCTGCTGCGGCGTCCTTAACAGCAATGGGAAACGGGCAATGTATGAGTTAATTCGAGTTATAAATCGGTACACCAGATTTAAAACGACACAGAAAATACAAAAGTTAAAATGTGTTGCAGGTAAGACTTGAAACGGTTAAAAATTTAAAATATTTCGACAAAAGTTTCACCGAGGTTATGAGAATAATTCTGATCTCGTCTACTGCGTGGTGCGGAAGTTAGCAAATTTCAGTAAAACATGTAGAATCAGTAACAGAAAAAACGAAAAAAATTTCTACTTACTGATATATTTCCTCCGAAATAAATTATACTATTGTAGAGGAAGTAAAACTTACTTGATAACATTTAGCAAAAAGCGAAAAAAGCAACTGACAGATGGGGACATTCCCGGTTCTTTCCAATTTAATGAAGTTAAACGACGATAGATAGCGCTGGCGTCGCAATCCTCGCTAAATCTCGAATAAAAATGGAGCGATTAAAAGGCGAAAGATTATGCAGGCAAGTTTAAAAACCGAAAATTATCTTCGATTCATGTAAAGTTTATCCGGCAAGGTTAATTTTTGTTGCGGTGAATCTTTCACGTAAAATCGATGCAAACTTTATCTTTCGTTTTTTCTGTGCACTCTAGGCGCGCTCAAACATGTGAGCCTTTTTAGTTTGTCCAAGAAGTTAATTTTTTTATTATGTGTGTTGTTTTTTACGAATAAAGAAAAAAAACGTGTCCTATAAAAAAGCAATCCATAACAAATTTGTAGATATTTTTTGTGTGCAGAATTTGTGTAACTTCGTCTTCTTTTTCATCTTGCATATTTTGACCGAAAATGTTGTTGTATAATATTGTAGGGATTTCAAAAAGCATCGTTTTTGTTCTCTTGACTCTCTTTATACCGTGCATTATTTGGCTTGAAATTCTCATTCTCGTTTGTTTATTTAAAGTTTTAAAATGCTATGACTCATAATTTTGGTTTGTCTAAAAAAATCACAGACATTAATTATTTAAGTTTCTTAGTACTAGGAATAACCCTAAATAGAATTTTTAAATCTTAAAAAAAGTTGTCTATGGCATAGTCCATATATTACATATCGACGCCTCCATTCCGTAAGTCTATGTGCTGACAGAGCCATGTATAAGACATGTATGTGTTTAAGCATAGGGAATAGGCTCATACACGTCGCCGTCAACAAATAGACTCATATTTAATTTAATTTAATGGAGGATATTTAATGTAGATATGACAGTGTAAGTGATATCCATCTACTAAAAAATTCAACCTTACTGCATTTTAAGTACATGCAGAATTTGTTTACAAATTGCACTTAAAAATAGTTCTTTATACACCATTTGTAAACAAAAGTATCCTTTGTAATTAAACCTTTATTGAATTACCTTAAACTGTAAGTTTTTATTAGGAAACGTAAGGAAGTGATCGTAACAATAAAATATCAGTTTTTGAGAAAATGAATCAAAATCTATCCATACAGAGAAAAAAAAATACTGGATCTATCTAGAGAATATGTGAAAAACAAAGTCTCAACTAAAGCTTTGGTACCAATCAGTATTATTAAACTTCTAAATTTAAAAAATTCTGGAAATATCGTGAAGAATTGTTTATTTCGCGATGAGAAAATTATAATTTAATTTTTTGATGAAGTGGATTCCTACTCTTTCATTACTTTTGCACTACTTTTTAATTTCCAAATTTATTATAATAAATTATCAAACGATAAAATTTTATCATGTTTGTTGACAAATAATGATTTCCCTATTTGACAAATAATTTGTTTTGGATACATTATGTTGTACATAATAATGCCGTATATTAGAATTATATCCACCACCGTAGTGTAGAGGAAACAGATTAATCAAATAGAAATAATTTATTATGACACATGAGATAGCGACTAGTATACATCAAGAAACATTTTTTTATTAATCACCAGTCACACTCTTGACGAGACTCTTTATAAGTGGTTTTACTTTGTCAGTAGAAAATGAAAATTGTGATTGCTATTATCTTTCTCATATTAGAGAGTTGGTCTAGTCCTGCTGGTAAGTTTAATAATAGCTGTGTAATTTAAAATTTCTTATTAATAGCAGGAGATTCATATATTTTTTATAATCGTTGACACTAAAATAACCGATTCTATCCAAACGGACAGTGCTCACCAAATTGACAAAAAACCGAAATTTTATTGCCTTAGGCAATTTTCTTGAAGCAGGCAGAATTGTAAAACTTTTAAATAGGCTACGTCACCTACTCTATCAACATAGCGTATTCACAATACTCAAATTGTCTTCTTAATGGATACATGCAAATTTTTGGCAATCTGATCAGAATTATTAAAATTAAGAGTTATATTTAATTTTTTACATAAATTGATGACATTAAATTAATTAACACCGAATTCTTTTTAAATCAGACAGGTACAGACACCTAAAATCGTAAAATCTGTTGGCAAAGAAATTATATGACACGAATTTTTTGATTTGAGGACAACGAATTTAAGTGAAGTTATGACTATTTGAGTTTTGAATTGATTTGAAAACAACACCAATTCTCCCTTTAAAGGTTTATAACTATCTTATTACAGTCGACCTAGTAGATATATTTAAATTTAAATTTAAGATTCTAGTGATAGTTGTCATTCGGATTTAAAATACGTTAGAAAAGTTCAAAACGGTTTACAACTAACAAGATAGAGTTCATTTTTACATTCTTATCAGAGAAGGTATTAGATTTGTGTAAAAATTTACCATCTTTATTTTTGTCAAATGCCCACGTTTTGAGACCCCTAAGTCCGGTGTGAAATTTGACCTAAACTAAAGCTCAAATTCGTTAGCCAGCCATTTTTGATAAAAATATATAAAGTGAGCGCATTTTGTATTTATTTAAGACCACTTTTTTCAGGATTCAAAAATTCTCTGTATGAATATTAATACTATTCAGAAAGATGAACAATTAATGCTAATGACTTTTTTTATAATAGAAAAATTAATGGAGTAGTAGCATTTAAAAAATTCCAAAACTCAAAGGAAAATTGCCATTTTACGCTAAACAACGCACGATGTGAAAAAAATCAAGGAGAGAACAATTTTGAACACCCTACAAGATTATGATAAATACTTTTATAATTGTTCTGGAAGATCAAACGTTCAAATTTTGACTGCACAAAAAATAATAAAAAATTTCATTTTTCCCTGTTGACCGGAAATGGTAAAATGAATCTCTTTTGAAGCAATCCCCCCCCCCCCCCCCCCCCCCCCCCCCCCCCCCGGCTAATGTCCTTCATTAATTGAATAGGGGGCAACAAACCGTAAGCTATTCACCCAAGAAAGAGTATAAATATTTGTTTTTAATCGTTTTCACATAGTACGAGTAGACTTTCTTTTAATCCTAAAAGTACACAAGCTAATAATAACACAAGCTACAATTACATTAAATTAATAAAATTGTTTGCCTAAATTATATCCACGAATTTTCTTGGAGTCACGTTTCGCTAAGATGCGCATTTTTAGTTTAAATTACAACAAATAACATTAAAAATAAAAAAATTAAATTGATGGAAAAATGACACAAGTTGTAATACAATGTTTAATAACAAAATTGTTTTTTTTTCTGTATATGATGCGCACTATTTTTTTATTTTAAAAACAGGAGAATCAAAATACGAATCTTTCAATACCAACATATATTAAGAATGGTAATAATATAAATTTATTGAAAAATAGGCTTTTAATGGTCTTTAAGAATAAAAATTAGCGCAAAATAAACAGCAAATATTAGAGTAAACATGAAAAATAACATTTGTACATTATTTTGCAACATCAGAATAAACAGTGGCAGCCCGAGGTACAACAATAATACGTGATGAGAATGTGTTCGTGAAAGCCGAAGGAGCTTTAACAAAAGAGAATTCACCATCACAAAATTAGAGTTGTGGATTTGTTGAACTTTAATTTTAAAAGACCTGCGCAAAAATGTGGGGTAAACAGAAAGAAAAAGCGCGCTTGCTATTATTTTTTATTTTCCTCTCTCCTGTTCCTAGATCGCCTAGTCCTTTGATACCTCACTTTTTTCTCACTCTTTTCTTTCATTGTCAGAATCCCACGAACGCAAAAGAGGACAATAGCTCTAACTCGAATATAAAATGATAATTTTAATATCTCCCGCAAGCCAAATTTTATAGATGGTGGAAGAAAGAATTGGTGTTTTTTTTTAACAAATTTGAATTATTAAATTCTTATAACTTTGCATAGATTTAATTGAGATTTCCTCAAAAAACAAACAAAATTTGTGTCCACAAGAGAATGTATGACTTAAAGTTTGCCTGCCTTTTGGATTTTAATTGTATTCAGTCCTAGTTGAATTAATTGATTAAGTATTGCAATAATAACTTTCTTACTTAGCCTTTCCTCTTGCAGAATCAGTTTGGCCTTTTAAAAGGGGAACCAGACGAAAGGCCGCAATTCATCCTTCACCCATTCAACTCAATATCCAACATTTTGAAAGTTACATATTTCCTGGTCAAAGTTTCCCTCTACGAACAGGCTTTTGGCCTGTAGCAACAGATAAAGATCATGAGTACGTCATTGGAATACTCTTCGATAGATATTTGTTTCCATTCACGGCTCGTAGAGCGGATCTTAATAATAACTACGGGAGAGTTAAAATACGCATAGATGGCGACGATGCCGATGTGACTACACCAATATCGAGTAGGGATCCTTTGAATCGTTTGCTCTTTGAGAAATTCAAGTCAAAAAACATTCGCGTAGCTAAGATAGAACAAATACACGAATGATACAATTTTAGAATATAACTGAACAGGACTTAACGACAGAGTGCCAATTTTTTAAAATAAGCTAAAATTCTTCTGTTAAATCTACATTTGTACACGCTTTTCTGGTATAATTTTTTACAACAATACTGTATATAATAAGAAAAATTAATAATGGGCCAGGTCTGTACCACAGTTTGCTCAGCATTCATCCAACCCTGTTCGAACCCTGGCGTAAACTATTTTTTTTTAATTAGAATAACAAATTCTAATCGATACCATGTATCCACATTTTTATTTCTACCATAATTAAAATTTTTATAATTATTAATAAGTTTGGCATTATCGGCGAGAAATATTACATTATAAGCTATGATAAGGCGTTTAACTTTATTATCTTGTATTGTTTATTTATAACTCGATGATGCAGAATAGTATATTTTTAAATGTCCACATCGGCCTGCATCATTATGACTAATAAATTATTTTGTTGATACATTATAGAGAAAAATAAAAAGGCCTGCAAAAAATATGATAAAAGTCTTTCTTCAGTTTCTAAAGTCCACATAACACCTTTTAATAATGGGCCCACGAGGCTGGAATTATCTCATTTTTATATTGAAATAAGCACTATGCCAGATATTAGTACTTATTTATTAAATATTTAGACTGCTAAATAAAAATGTTGTTCCATGTAATATTTGATATGTGTAGAAGTCCCACCGGGCAAGTTAAAAAGACATTTATGTCACATGTCTGAGGAAAATGAGATTTTGGGGTCAAATAATTTACAAAAAAAACTGCATTCATCTACACAAACAAGAATTCTAGCAAACACGTAGATTTAATTGAATCGCAAGTTTTTTGCGACTGAAATTTGTAATTCGCTACAGGATGAAACCGTAAGTCACTGAAAAGTTGTATTTGGTCCCTCACACTATGTATCACGTATGAAAAGGGAACTCAAAAAGACCATGCTTCGACTCGCGGTCTCTTTAGCTTGTGAAAGCGTCAAGGGTTCGTCTTCAATACAATAAGGTCGATTGTACCTGACCTTAAGTTTTTCTTTCTCTGTAAAACATTTGAGCTTCTCGTCTATCTACAGGTCAAGGAAGCAGCACCTCTTTTTCTGATAAAAAAGCCCCGGTATTTATCATTATGAAAAACAGTTTGTCCATTTTGTCATAGACAAAAAGCTAAATTTTTTTATAGAATGAGAAAAATACTCATTAGTTTAAAAGTGGGACGATGTTTGTGGGGCTAAAGCGCAGGCTTTGGACTCAATCCGTCCGCTTGCGGGTTCGATTTCCGCCTCGCACTCTGGAAGAGCCTCGGCGGCCCATGTGGTGAACACTAGCCTAGCAAGGGAGTTGTTCATCTCCGGAGTCTTGGGACCGGTACCTCTAGAAAAAAAGCTTCTATTAGTACATAAATCTGTTTCTCTTGGTGGTTCGGAATCCACCTTAAACTGTAGGCCCCCCTCCTACAACCAAGTAAGTGTGGGGAGGGCGGTGAAAATGAATAGGAAAGAAGGCGCAAGAAAAATGTAAACCCTTAAGGGACACATTAGAAGCTTCCATTTCTTAAGTGTTCCATTCCATTCATCAGTTTATGTGAATGATGTTGAAACATTTATAAAAAATATTTCCATAATACTTTTTTGAGATAAAACCTTCTTCGTTGATTTTCTCCCTTCGTAGCTGAAGAGATATAAGTGTCTTTATATCTTGAACGGCAGAAGAGCTAGTTTAAGAAGAAGCTGCAGATTCCACCCCGAAGAACGAAAACTGCCGCTCATATGAAATACTGCTTTGAGCATGAATTTAGTGCTAATTGTGTGCTTGCGATATATGCTAACCCTGGAATTACAAATCATAACAAATTCTCCTTTGCTTGGACGTCTAGTGACAGTTTAGTGTTAATTAAGGATGAAACAAAATCGTGTACCCTGGCATTTTTCTACAAAATAGGTAGTAGTGCTAGATAAACATGCAGGTGCAACTCAGACCCGCTAAAGGCGAAAATTATCCTTCATGTCAAACTCTGTTTTGCGCGGAAATTTAGTGCTAATTATGTGCTTTTAATATATGCGCTTTTAAAATGAACCTATAATATCTCACTGATTTTCAGTGTAATGGCCCTGCTTGAACCTGCCAAACGTGTGTCACAATATTGCTTCTGGCTGGGGGAAGGTCAGGTCCCAAATATTGCTAGTGCAAATGCTAGTGCACAATAATGTCCACAGAAAGTCGCCGATTTTCCAAAGTATACCAAAATCGATGTTTAATTGAGTTGCAACAAATTTGAGCCACACAGATTCACTATGAGAATCTAGGGGAAATGAATCATTTAGAGACTGTTCTTTCTCGTCCAGAGCAACGTGAAGCATCATCCACAAACTGTCAGTTACCTGTCAAAATGATTTTGTCGGGCGTTATTTGAGTTAAATAGATGTTGATCAGCAGGTAAGTTATAATAATAGTAACCTAACTTTTCTTTTCCTCCCATTTACCAGTGTCTATTAGTGTTTTGAAATAAAAATTGTACTTGGCGTAGTATAATTTCCAAATCTTAGGTTAGCCAGAACCGAAATGACATTCAAACTACCAAAGCCGGAATGTGAAAACTAATTCGTGACCGTCTGCATCTAAATTTATACCTGTTCGTTCGAACAAATTTTCTCTAGATTTTCTGTATTCAACAAAGTGAAGTTTAAACCCGACTTTAGTTTAAATATCGACGGCCATGGCTAACCTAAGAGTTGAAAGTTGCATTAGGCAGTTATCATTTTATCCTAAGTGACTAGTACGCCTGTTAAATGAAAGAAAGTTCAAAATTAGGTAAATGTTATTTAATTATTTACCTTATTAATAATTGTTTAGTCTAATATTGCAAAGCGAACAGTTGCTTTGACAGGCGTTCAAGTGGCTGACAGCGCAGTTCAGCACTCCACAACTCTCAGCATGAGCCAAAATTCAGTCTCTAAATGATACATTCCCCTAGATGCCCAGATGTTCAACTACGTGCAGAGAAATAAATTTGAGCCCTCCAGTCCATGCACCAGAACAACCGAATCTCAGAATGCCCTGAATGAAGCGTTGACCAATCAGAAATTTTCCGCGGAAACAGTGTCTCGTTCTCGAGCCGAAGTTAGCCGCAGATGAAATTTATTATAGTACGTGTCACATTTGTTGTGACTGTTTTTTGTTTTTCAAAGTGTTTACCAGTTAAGGTTATAAAAAAAATAATAACATAATGAGCAGTGTTGAAGAGTTAAGGGAACACGATGTAAGCATAAATTTTACGTACAGCCTTATAGATTTTTTTTGCATTTTCCATATGAAAAGTTTTATTTGAGGCTTTAAGATTATGTTTAAAGCATACACCGGCTTATATCTTGCTCAATGTTTCATTTGTAAAAATTGAATCATTTATAATATTTTTCTGAATGTGAAAGAGGACGGAAAATAAAAAAAGAATTTTTTCATTTTTATTATATTTTTTATAGTTTAACACATTGAATTTTTTGCAATAGATATTCGTAACATGCATAAATTTAAAAATTATGATTCAAAGTTTATAATAATTTTGCAGATATGCTTCGCATTTATTGCATTTTAAATACTTGTGTACTTAATTTCGCGCGAATGAGAGTTCCGTTCATTTCCATGCACCGGAATGACCGTAAACCGAAATTACCGGAGCACCAATCACAGATCATGTTTGACAAGAAGAAACTTTTTCGTCTTATCAAAGGTGCTATGAGACTTGTGTTATTGTCATTCCGGGTTACGGTCATTCTGGTGCATGTGTTTGACAACTTTGAAAATGAACGGAACAACTTTGGCGCGAACTTAGTAGATATGTATTTAAAATACGATAAATAGTTCTGCTAATTCTACTGTCATTATTTTAGTTTAAATTCTTTATCACTTTTGTCGATATCATGAATTTTAGAACCGGGCTATTGAATTTGTCAGTGATATAGAAGCTATAATAACATCAGGAGTTCATTTTTTCTATCATCGTATTGCTTAAACAAATTTGCCTTTTTCTTACCTTGAATTGCAATTTTAAATTCACTTTCATTATTTCTGATGAAAGCTCCTAGAATGCTGGCAGTGCCATCAATTTTCTGAGGATTTAGAAGGATTCGCGGCACATGGGTGCGCAGCAGATTTCGAATAGAAGAGTGATAATGTGTTCATCAAAAAAGATAGCGTTATCACTATAGGCCTGTAGTTTTCATAAAAGATTAATATTTATTACACGTAAAAAATGACCACTAATTGCAATGAAAATGTACTTTACCTAGAACCCCTGCTAGACAACCAGAAAATCCTCTTAAATGCTGGAAATGCCATCAAATATTTAAGGATTTGCAGGGATTCGCTTTGCATGTTTATGCGACGAGTTTTCATAAACACACTCATACTGTGTGCAGTTCAATGCACGATATTATGTCTATGAGCATGTCTTGTTTATACAAGAAAATTAATATTTGTACAGGTCCCGGTTTGACTTGAAGTTTCCCATGTAAAATGCATGGGGAAAACTCACCTTTTGGAGTATTTTGGACCAATTTTTTAAGGTTTGAGAAAATTTCACGGGAAAGTATAGAGGCTTGTAGAAAATTATCCAACGAAGAATTTATTGTTTTAGACATATGGGTTTCACACCCCAAACACACATCCCCTAGTCCCTGGAAACTACCCTTAAAACAAAAAATTTCAATTCCTTAGGAAATCAACTTTTGGACACTGTATTCTCATCTTATTTACCTAAAATTATTTCCATTGGTCTAGTGGAATATTTATCAACATTATCTAATTAATTTTCAATTATTGAAACAAATATAATTTGTTTACACAAATTTTTCTTCAAAAATTGTTCAAAACATTGTTTCATTAAATTTCATTTATTTGAGCAAATATAATTTGTTTAAATAATTTTAGTTTTATCAAATTATTATGTTTTTAATTCGCAATAATTACTATTTATTTAGTAGACATTTGTATGAACATTGGTTAATTGTGGGCCCGGATGCAATAAGGGCACATAAAATTTTTTCGTGCGAAAACGAAGTCCCCTGGAGGCTTTAGAAAAAATTTTCGAATTTTAATTTTGAAAAGATATATATGGATGTAAAATTTGATTGCGCATCTTTTTTTCTTATGACAAAAAGTTGTAACTTTTTTAGTTTAAAAATTAAAGCCAAAAAACTTACTTTTTTGATAAAGTCGATTTTAATCCGTTTTTTCACTTCAACTCGTGCTCTATACGTCAGTTTTTGGAATTTTTGAATAAAATTTTTAGAAAATATACCTTAGGGTATCCTTCAATTCATAGAAGAACAGGAATTCCAAATAAAAAATTTGAAAAATTTTTTATAATTTTTTTCTGATGCTCGGCGCGAATCGGACTTTTGTAACTTCCAGCGTTTCGTTTATCGAGCGAATTTTGAGCAAGCAAGGACTTCTTGTGACAAAAATGCGGAGTAAACTATGATAAAGTTTTTTTAAAAGTTTTAGATCAAAATAATTAATAGTTTAGGAGTAGTGATGATTTTAGTTAATGTCAACGCTGGAGTTTTCGAGTGTACTATAGACTCTGGGGCTTACC
>NC_046657.1:11489913-11526402 GCF_010883055.1 Belonocnema kinseyi | reverse complement strand
AGTTGAAGTGAAAAACGGATTAAAATCGACTTTTTCAAAAAAGTAAGTTTTTTGGCTTTAATTTTTAAACTAAAAAAGTTACAACTTTTTGTCTTAAGAAATTGCATTAAAACCATTTGTTTAAATAGTTTTTTAAAAATATTTTTATACAATTTTTATTAAATATTCCAGAAACGAACATTAATCATTTTTATTGCATTTTTGATTTTGTTTAAGGAAATGGAATTTATTTAAAAAATTAATTTTAAAAAGTTAATAAATAATCCACTAAAGAAATGTTCATAATTTAACAAAAAATAATTAAAAACAATAGTGTTCAAAAGGTCGATTTCATGAAGAATTTACATTTTTTGTTTTAAGGGTAGTTTTCACTGGCTCGTAGGGCTGTGTTCGGGGTATCAAACTCATATGTCTGATCGTTTCCCTCTAGTTTACAAAAAAGTTCCCATGCACTTTTGGACAATTTCTTCCAAAATTGACAGGCAATTAATCGAAGCTGTCGAGAGCAGAAGACCACTTTATGATAACTTCTGCATGCCAAGCCTTTTTCGACCTTTGAGTAGAAGTAAACAATTATGGGTGGATGTGGCGAAGGAGCTAAATGGTAATTATTATCAATCCTGAAATGTACAACAATGAACACATGACGTCAGTAATTGCAATTACAATTACAATTAATTGCAATTTTCTGTCCCATTTAGATTACTTGCTCTTCCTTCAAGTTTATCTAGTATGTAGATTAGGGTGTTACAAAAAAAGAACAGTTAATATTTATTTTGGGGAAATAACTC
This sequence comes from Belonocnema kinseyi, assembly GCF_010883055.1. Classification (NCBI taxonomy): domain Eukaryota; kingdom Metazoa; phylum Arthropoda; class Insecta; order Hymenoptera; family Cynipidae; genus Belonocnema; species Belonocnema kinseyi. The sequence continues at coordinate 11,525,611 of NC_046657.1, read as the reverse complement.
ATTTTTTGAGGTAACTCTTGTCCTTATGTCATATCGGACCTCCCCTTACTGTACATTAGGCCGGAGTTAAAATGATCAAATTAGTCGAATCGTTTGAGCTAAAATTATTAAATTAGAATAACAAATTTTGAAAATTTAATTGAAAAGAATGTTGTTCCTCAATTTATAATTTTTCGAAAATGGCCAAAGAAGCATTTTTTTTATTGAGTCCTATACACACATTGAAACAAAGTAGAATATGTCGAACCTGAAATTCCTTCAACTTAAATGAAAGAAATATACTGTAATTTTGTTTTTTCGAGAAAAAAAAAACAATATTTTTAATGATGTTTCTAGAGTTCAAAAATGGTAAATTTTACGTTTTTTAGCGACTCTGATAACTTGTTTAAAGCAAGCTTTCAGACGCAAAAAATGATGCTGCTATAACGACAAAACGATATTATTCCTACGAAAATATTGTTTTGCCGTAATTGCACCATCATTTTTTGCGCCTGAAAGCTTGGTTTAAGTAAGTTGTCGAAATCGCTCAAAAATACGTAAAATTGATCACGTTTGAACGTTGGAAACATCAATGAAAATTTGGTTTTTCGAAAAAACAAAATTACAGTATGCTTCATTCCTTGAATCTGAAGAAATTTTAGGTTCGCCATATTCAACTTTTTCAAAAATGCTTGCATAGGGCTCTCAAACCAAGAAACATGTTTTTTGGGCATTTTCGAAACATTCTAAATTGAGAAAAAAAATTTTTCAATATAAATTTTTTAAGTATTATTCACTAGCAAGAAAGGTACATCAAACAAATTTGCCATAATTTTCTAAGCAATACGGGAATTTTGTAGAGTTTTGAAACATTTTTATTTTCAAATAAAAAAAGGGAACAGAAGATATTGACTGATTTCAATTTTTTTTTCGGTTGCCGACCCACAAATATTTTTCGCTCAGCTACAAACGATTAGTGATTGAAAATCACTAAGACGATATAATTAATCATTTTGACAATTCAACTGAAAATATTTTTCAGGATCTATGAATGGAGATGAGTGCAAAGATCGTTGGCTGTATTTGCGCGACTGCTGTACAAAGGGGACGAAGAAACCGCACGAGAAAAACAAATTCCGTTTCAAAGTAGAAATGTCCTTCTGGAATAATTTGATTTCTGGGGAATCGTACGGAATAGTTCAATAACATTATTAATATTTTGCAGACTGAAAAAAGTGAGATATATAGAATTTTCATATTCATCGAGCATATTAAAAATTTAATATTTTTATATTCGAGAAGAAATATTTCTGGAATGTAAGTTGTTGAACAAAAATTTCAGCGTAAGAATCATCGCAACCCGGTCAATCATCGGTCACGAGAAAAATTTTTATCATGCTATAACACTACACTTTTATTGTTAATAACTTTTTCAAAACAAAATTGCATTTTATCCCAACATAGGGATATCTTTTCGAACATAAGGGCTCTCAAATAACTTATTTTAAAGCAAAAAAAACTTTAGATTTACGGTGGTCTACTTGGGATAATTTCACCTAAAATAAAAATAATAACTCGAATAGAAAGAAACAAATCGTAAGGAGAAATTTCTAATCAATGCAGATTATAAGTATATCATGCCAATACCACAATGCTAATAAGTCACTTTGTTGGCTCCGCAAACTTTTTTTTGTGTGTAATTTTTGACATTTCACTTTCAGAATGGCAGAATTTCTCCATAAGGTCAGACGTTTAGCAGAAACATTTGCGACGACAGCTTCAACTTCGGAGGGAGAATCCTCCCCTTTTTGTGTTGAAGGAGATTAGAAGCAGAACTTGAATTCTACTTTGAAAGATGAATTGTTTTTTCTTTTGTTCAATACAAACGATTTCATCATTTTGAAGTGAGAAGAAAGTCCAAAAATGCAGAACTGCGAAAAAGTCGATGAAATAAAAGAAATTAACACGTGTAATTCGCCATTTGAAATGAATAACTTTATTCACTAATCATTACACAATAATCCATTGGACACACAAAACAGTGATTATAACTTATTGTATTATTATTATTAATAATAACTGAATTATAGATCTAACTTCACTTAAATTAGCCATCTCCTAGATTTGAGAACTTCGCGAATTTCTGTTCACTTTAAAAACCTGCAAATCTGCTTGAATTTTGTAGTAACCTTCATTTTTTTCATTCCGATTTTAATTCAGCTTGAGGACTACAATTGTCGCGATTTTGAAAGATTTCACAAAGATATCAAGTCATTTGAAAGGACTGCGAACATGATTCAAAAACATGTTGAATATTTCCAAACATTCAAAAATACTTCAGAACATTTTACGACATTTCAAAAACTTTAAGAATTTTAATTATTTTACAAAAAGCGTTTTCATCAGGCTTCAAAAGGTTCAAACAAATTTCAGAGTATTTCATAAAGGTTTGAAATATCTCAAAAAGATTTTAATGGCTCCAAAAAGATTTCAAAGATTTTACGAAGGCGTGTGACCAATTCTAAATATTTCACAAGGTTTCAAATACTATAAAATATTTGAAAGATTTCAAGTGGTGTTAGAAGACTTTACATAGATTTTACAAATATTCAAACTATTTCCAAATATTTCACAAAGATATTAGAAAGATTTTAAAAGATCTCGCCAAAATTTCAAAGATAAAAAATAATTTACCTAAAATTTATTAGTGAGTTACAAATTTTACTATTAAGTTGGATATCATAAATTGGGAGTAAATAAAACATTTTTTTTATATGAACAGAAAACAGTTATGTTAACCATCGGTTATGCATTTCGTATGATTATACAATCGCCAAATAATCTCATTATGATACTAAAGAAAGAATTGGATGAAAAAGTTCGTGATAATTCGTACTAAGTGTTAAATTATTGAATTTTAATTACAATAAGGAGCTAATGTTTTTAATATGCACTAAAGATATAATACAACAATAAAATTTTTCGATAACTTTTTATATTATTTCTTATAAGTGTGAATAAAATTCAGAAGTCGTTCCGTAAGACTTCTCCCATTGGCAAGGGATCTGTCCAGCATCGCTGCAGAAGAATTTTGCAAATGCGTCCCTAACTCTCGTAGTATTTATAACTGTGCGATTTTCAATATTATCTTGATTTTCAGTTTCTTCACCTCCATTACTCTTTGCATCCTCATTATCCACATCACTAACATCGTTGTCTTCACTTTCAGTAAAATCTTCAGTCTCATAAAAATCTTGATAGCCTACGACTCCGTCATCAATCATTTCATTATCCTGATGGATGACGCTGGAGTAAGGTTTATTTGTCGACGCTGTCATCTTTTCCTCCTCCTGCATTATGAAATTGTGTAAAGATGTTGTTGCTTGCACAATTTTGGTTGACATGCAAAGTGAAGTTAGCAGCGGTTGATGCAAAATTTCCCAACGAGCTACCAATATACCAAAATCTCTTTAAACTGATGCAACGCTCTACTTAGAAGAAGTTGAACACTTTCGTTTTCAGTGATAGTCTTCTACTTCGAGGGTATGGTCTCAGTCTGTTATCGTCAATTCCAAAACTTTCATCCAATACGATTACGAGCGGTAACTTCGGGCCCTTGTTTCCTGTGAATAAAGCATAATAATTAAAATAATATAATAATAAAATATTACTTGCCGTGAATACTATTATAATTTAGGGTACTCGAATGCTGATGTATGACTTTGAATGCAAAGTATACTTCTTAATACAAAATGCTTATTGAAAGCTCACCTATTCGTTCAGGTGCTGGAATTCTAAGATTTTTTCTCGTAATCTTTTACCAATTTCACTATCCTGCAATACTTCGACATCACTTCTTCTTCCCTCTATTTCAATATCCACTATAAGAAATCTGCATTTGACATTGTTTACAGCCGTGAGATTAATTTCGTGAAAGCCTTTGTGACAAAAAAGCGAGATCCACTGTTTGCTGGTGCCTGCAATGTTCAAGATGAGATAAACTAAACTTAAAATCATATCCATATTTCGGTTTGAGTGAAGCGAACTAAGATACGTTTCGTAAAATGAGTTAGTGGTAGGGTTTGAAGAATCGCGCATGTTATTACTGTGGGCACATGGTCTAGAGTCTTCCGACTAGAATTATTATTAATTATTTAATATTTTTTAACACTGAGTCCAAGGTTCAAATTGCAGCGATCACTAAATCGGTTAGTGGTCAGATTTAAGGGGGGAAGTACCTTTAGAGGCCGAAAAAAGTGTTTTTTGCAGTTGATTTGTAGGGAAATGGAGAAAGTTCTTTTCAAATCAGTATAATATTTATTTAAAGTGATGTCTGAGGTTGAAAATGACATTTTTTACAAAAATAAAAATTAAAAATTAACGAATTTTTCAAACATTTTGTAAGGCATGTCGCCGTTGACATCGTAAATTGTGTAAGTGATGCTGGCCGCAATTTTCATCTGAATTCAACAAACCAAACATTTTCTTAATCGAGAAGGTTTTTTCATCGTAGATAGACTAAAATATTTTCGAAATTCGAAAATTAATCCTTTAAAACAGGCTCCCAACAAAAAAATTACGATTTTCACAAAAAATTTCGTTGTACTTGCCGTCAAAAAGGGTCTAAAAATGATTTGTTTTCAAAATCGTTAGTCTATATAGAACAGTTTTTTATCCTCTTCAAAATGAATGCTAGATAATGAAAATCGGTTCACTAGTTTTTTTATTATCACTTACACAATTTTGGAAAACATGGTTTCAAGAAAACGCCGTTCGCTGGCGAATTCTTACAGCATTGACGCTTTTGAAACTTTGACACGATATCCTAAGGCGATATACCTGTCGATTAAAATAATTTAAAAAATCGATTTTTTGAAGTGTCTGAAGGTACTTCCCCTCTTAAGGGATGCTGAATATTATTTTGACATTGGGTGGGTACTGTAGTATGTATGAAAGGTGACTTGACTCAATAATGAACATTTTATTTTTTTGAGGGGACTTTAGAGTCCAAGGTAGAAATTGCAGAGATTTGAGGGTTGGTGAATATTATTATAGTATTTCAGGTATATTTTATTCTTTAGTAAAGATGACTTAATTAATGTTTTCTAATTGCAATTTGTTTATATTGGTAAAGGTAGATATCACAGCTTCAGATAAGTGAGGTAGGGGTGAATTTTAGGGTACATTCTCGTTTATGTACAAATATTAATTTTCCTTCCACTAATTTGTAAAAATTCCACACTACATTACGGGAGAAAAAAAAATTTCCTTGAATTTTCTTGGAATAGTTAGCATGAAATCATTTGTTTTCAATTTGTTATGTAGAAAGTAACGTCTAGAAAATTAAAATTTTAATTTACCTTCATGTTCAAATTAGAAATTATATTATGACAAAATTATATTAAATATATCTTTAAGTGCTATTACCTTCACCCTTACAAACTTGCCATCCATGGCGCCAAAGCAATGATTGAAATTCCACATATCAAAATAATCTTTTCCTTATTTTAACTAATTCCTTTCAGTAGGATTTCAAGATCTTTCAAGCCGCACCAAATTTGTTCGCAAGTTTCAGCGACGATTTCACTAATAGTCGCGTTTCCCATTCTAAAAGCAAAAGTTGCAGATGGTTCACAATCCCCAGATGCTAAGTACCTTAAACAAATTTGGAGACGTGTATACGCCGGAATTTGTTCACGCGCACAATGCTCTTTGGTAATTCTTGATCCGATAATTTCAAAAACCTTATAAAAAATACTCGTCATGCGGAGGTAGACAAAAATTTCTCTTGGTCTACATTTCTCCTTTCCTAAATTAACTTGCCACTGTCACCCTGAAGCAATCTCCTTTTCACGGTAAATATTGGTCGCATTCAACATTTGCGAGCCATTTCGTCTTCATTTTTATGCAGCAGTAGTTTATAGACTTTAAGGCTATGCGACGAGAGCGTCACGTGACCAAACCTGGTCTTCGATTTTTCTTTCCCAACTTACGTCTAAACGAAATGAGGTATCGCTCAGAAAGTTTGGCAATTTGCAATGTTGTCAATGGGCTAGTTATCAGGTTTATATTCATCAAAGTGGGACAAAACAACAAAAATCGCTTACGAACATTATGCACCAATAATGCAAAAACTAATGTTTGCACTGGAAATGCAAATAAACATATTTGGTCTGACATACGTATCAGTCTGGTATAAGCTGTGTTAAAGCAGTACTAGCGCAACGAGTAGACAACTTCGAACTTCTAGGGCTCTCTGGGTAAAACAGATTGCATGATTACCGTCAGAGAAAGTCAAAGTCCTTCTGTAAAACCTAAATGTGTCCGTCGATAATCATTATTTGCCTAAATAAACTTTTTTCTTCTTCCAACTCTTTGCTCCCGTTGGCACGGTGTTTGATAGGTTTTCTTCCATTTCACGTATAGCTCACAAATAATTTCATGCACTTGGTCCGTCTTCATGATCATACACATTTTGATGTAAGTCGACTAAACATATATGAAAAAAATGGAATTTTTAATCAAATATATAAACTTTGCACAAAAAAAATTCATTTTCCACCAAGTCTAATTCTCTATACAAAAATTAATGTTTAATCACAGTTAGTTTTTCGACAAAAAAGAATTATTTTCTTGTACTTAAAAAAAAAATTAATTTTTAAACAAAAGAAAACAAAAATTGTCTTCAAAATAGTTAAATTTTCAGAAAACAAATTTTTTAACTAAATTGATACATCAACCAAACAAAAACTACATTTTTAACAAAGCAGTTCCAATTTCAACCTGAAAATTTGAAAATAATTAAAATTCTTTGAAATTGCTTTAAATTATTTAAATTAATTGAAAATGTTTGGAATGTTTTAAAACATCCTAAAATATTTAAAATCCTTTGATATCTCTTGAAATCTCTTGAAATTTTGTAATGCTCTTGAAAATTCCTTGCAATTTTAAAAATACCCTAAAATATTTTAAATTCTTTAAAATCTCATACTAAATTATTAAAATCAATCGAAAATTCCGTGAAATCTATTTAAATATCCTAAGATATATCAAATCCATTTAAATCTCGTATTAAATTACTGTAATCAATTGAGAATTCCTTTGAACCTTTTAAAATACTCTCAAGTATTTGGAAACCATCAAAATATTTTGAAACACCTTGACATCTATTCAAGATTTATAAGGTACTTTGGAGTTTTTTAAACAGCCCTGATATAATTGTTCAAATTTTTTGAAATTCCTTTAAATTATAAAAATGAATTGAAAATTCATTGGCATCTTATTAAATATCCTTAAATGTTTAAAATCCCTTCAAATATTTTGAAATCTCTTGAAAATTCCTTGAAAATTTTAAAAAACCCTAAAATATTTCAAATCTCTTATAATCTGATACTACATTATTGAAATCAATTTAGATTTCCTGGCAATCTGCTCAAATATCCTAAAATATAATAAGCCTTTCAGAATCTCATATTAAATTACCGTAATCAATTGAAGATTCCTTGCAACATTTTAAAATACTCTCAAGTATTGTAATACCTTCAAAACATTTTGACCTACCTTGACCTCTTTCTTAAAATTTTTAAACTACTTTAAAATTCTTTGAAATTCCTTAAAATTATAAAAATAAAATGAAAATTTCTTGACATCTTTTAAAATATCCTCAATTATTAACAATCTGTTGAAATCTTTAAAAAAATGTTAAAGCTCTTGAAAATTCCTTGAAATTTAAAAAATACCATGAAATATTTCAAATCCTTTAAAATCTCATTTTAAATTACTGTAATCAAATGAAAATTCCTTGGAACCTTTTAAAATACTCTCAAGTATTTCAAGACTTCAACATCTTGTGAAACACCTTGACACCCATTAAATATTTCTACCATACTTTGGAATTGTTTTAAATAACTCTGCTAAAATTGTTAACATTATTTGAAACCCCTTTGAATTATAAAAATAAATTTAAAATTCCTTGACATCTTTTAAAACATCCTCAAATATTTAAAGTCCTTAAAAATCTTTTAAAATCTCTTGAAATTTTTAAAAGATTCAGATTGAAAATTAGAAAAAAGAAAAATTTCAAAACGTTAAATATTGTAATTTTGTAGATTAAAGTTTTGAAAATGGAATCAATACAAACTCAAAACTTTCGAAATCTTATTTTCAATAAAGAAATATATGTGATTTTCCACTTGATGGAATTCAAGTCTGGAAAATTTGAATTGTAAACTTAGAAGTTTATTAACAAAAAGTTATTGATCATAAATAAATTGAAAGTGTTGAAAATTTAAAAGTATGTTCAAATATATATATATATATAATTATATAAAAAAATCGTTTTAGAAATAGTTAAATTTTAACTCGAGTAATTTCTTTTAACACTTTAATTTAATACTTTAACTAATCCACAAATATTAACATTTTTAACGTTTTGAAATTTTTCTGTTTTCTAAATTTCAGACTGAAATAATTTCATTTAGAGATTGACCAATTGAAAAACGTACGTTTAACTTTTGAACGCTTTCAATTAATTCATGATTATTAATTTTTTATATATAAACTTTTAAGTTTACAATTCAAAACTTGAAGACTTGGATCTCATCGAGTTGAAAATTATTCTTATTGAATAGTTGAAAATGTTTGAAAATTAGATTTCCAAAGCTTTGAAGTTTTATTGATCCCATTTTCAAAACTCTGATCTACAAACATTTCAATATTTAACGTTTTGGAACTTTTTTCTTTTTTTAAATTTCAATCTGAAGCTTTACAAAATTTCAAAAGATTTTTAAGGATTTTAAATATTTGAGGATGTTTTAAAAGATCCAAAGGAATCTTTAATTTGTTTTTATAATTTAAAGGAATTTCAAAGAAATAAAAAATTTTAGCATGGTTCTTTGAAAAAATTCAAAAGTACTTTGAAAATCTTTAAAGAAAAGTTTAAGATGTGTCAAAATATTTTGAAGGAATTGCAATATTTGACAGTATTTAAACATGTTCCAAGGAATTTTTGATTGTTTGCGTTAATTTAATATAAGATTTGTTTTAAAATATGCATACAATTTAATATATTTATGCATATTAACTGTTATTAATAGGGACAATAGGCCCAGTTCGCCCCTCGATATTACTGATTTAATAGACAAAGTAAGATAGGAAAAAAATAAGATATATATGTTCGTTTTTTATTCTTGCAGCTGATTTTTTGCATTTCTAAGAATTCTGCGAGTTTTCTAATATTATAGGAAATAACTCTCTTCTTAAAATTTTTCTATCGTTGTATACAATTTGTAAACTTTTTCAAGCTTTGAAAGAGGTAAGAAAAATGAAATACATAATAGGCAAAAACTTAGAATATCTTAATATTTTAAATAATTGTGTTTTGATTTTAAAAACACGAAAGAAAATCTAGAAGATTTTAGGACAATTAAAAGATTTTTTAGGAAAACTGATTGATTTCAAAAGATATTTCGAATGTGTAGAAGTTTTGTAAAAGTTTTAAAGTAATATAAAATTTAAAATTTTTTAGAAAATTTAAAATTGTCTGTACATTTTTAAAAGAATTTTTAAAAATTTTATAAAATGTTGAGTATTTCGAAAAAAATGTTCGAAGCTATTTAAGAATTTTGGAAGGATGAAATTTTTTGGGTAAGATTCTTCTGGAAGTTTCTACAAATCGCTAAGTTTTGAAGTTCATTGTAAAAATGTAATTTTTTATTACAAAAATTATTTAGGAATTTCAGAATTTTTGAAGAGATTAACAATATACAAAAACATGAATAGTTTTTCGGAAAATTATTTAAAAAATTATTTTTTCAAATCTTCTGAAAGTCCTAAATATCTTTTAAGCTGACTCTAATTTTTCGTAATATTTTGTGTGTCCTGCAAAATAAAAAAAATGCTTAAAACTTTTCTGCATTTTTTGGCTTATGTGAAATCTTCAAAAATGTTTTTGAAATATCTCCGGAATCTTGCGAAAATTATATTTATGTAACTTTAAAAAGAAACACATAAGTGGTGATTCCTTCTTGTCCAAACTTGAAATGGGGTTTTACATTTGTAACAAGCTAATAGTTATTTCAAATTTGTATTTTGTATTAAAAATGATTGTAATTGCAAAAAAAATTGTTTTTTAACTCTAAACTGAAGCTGAAATTAATAGCCCAGATTTTTTAAAAGTTTTTCTCCCCCTATTTTTAAAGGCTAAATCTAATAACTTATTTATTAGTACACATACTAAATTAGGAAATGTGAAAAGTATTAAAAGTTGAAGGAAAATTAGATATTTTTTTATTTAATCTATTTTAATCAATTTATTTATTTAATTAAAGTTCAATTAAATACTATTTAATTAGATTATATAATAAGTGTTCAAGAAAGCAGTTTTAAAGAGCTACTCATCTATTTATATTGCATTTATTTGGCGGGGAAATACATTTCTCGGAAACTCTCCGCCGGTTCTGCGATCTGGAGGTGCTAAGAATCTGAAATAATCGAAGGTTCCCCTTCGCCCTACCAATATCATTTCAAAAAATTGGGCGAATTCAAAACAAAAGCACACTTTGCGGACTATTCTTATTTAATAATTTTAAATTGTCTGAAATACACAAAAAATTATATCAAATTATATGAATTTAGGAAAAATTGTATATAAAGATAAAAAAAGATCAAACAACCACTGTGTGGTCCTACTGTCAGCAATCGTCAACTAAAAATGACACCAGCTCGCAGAATCCTTAATATGAAATCTCTAAACGATATTGTCGATTTCGATTGTTACACTACTATATTTTCATTGCTATATGCGTGAGACACGAGTTGTGAATGGGTTAGACGGAGTTGGGAAATATTGAAAAAATTGTCACGATTGCTCGTTCTTTGATAGCTACACGCGTGCGAAAGGGACACTCGTGAGTCACCCTGAGTTAGACAGTAATAGAACGTCACACGTGTTTTCTTGAAGTTGAATGATCCCAACGGAGCTGGCTTGATCTGCGCTTGCTTGGATTTGAGTAACGTTCATTGGCTACGGTGAGCGTTTGTACTTGATTTTGAAACACGTACGCGAACTAGAGCCAATGAGCGACTCACAGTTCAAGCATGCGCAAGTATTTTTGGATCACTGTTGGGAATAATAATCGAATCAAATTTCGAGGTCAATAATACTAATCAACGCTTCTTATTTACCACCACCTTTCCACCCGTGCCACAGCAATCGCAATACAGGGCATTTGCTTGTTATTTATGATCGAATTCTTATTTCAATTTAAGCCTCTCTGCTTGTTATTTATGATCGTCTTTTTATTTGATGTTCGGAAAGAACATTTTAAAGCCTTTAAAGTATTTGAACGAGCTATCTGGACCATTAAATATATCTACCTGAATGCCTGCGGAGAATTTCACAGAGCTTCTCAGAGCCTGGAGAATCTTTAGCATATACTATGAGATTTCTATCGATAGGGTTAGTATATTTTTAATTACAAATTAATGTTTAAGCTATTGTTTGCTATTAATATAAAAATTAACATTAAGTAATATTTCTATGAAGCATGGCATTTGTTATTAAAGTCCATTGCTGGTGGAAAATGCGATAACAACTTTCGAAATTTTGAGGTTAGGAATTAATTTTAGAATACAAGAGCGAACTGCTGGTCGCAGAATTATAGATAATTTTGGACACTTTAATCTAAATCTTCCGTATATATCTACAAAAATCTATCATATGTTATTTTTTGCTATGAAAGGTTACAAAAATGTACTACAAAAACTTGAAGAAAGTTAAGCTTTCACTGAAATTTTTCTTACAAATGACACAAAGATTTTATTCAAATTTATAAAATGTTTGGTAAAAAAACAGAAACTATTTTAATCAGGATTAAAAGAAAAAATAGCTTTTTATGTTTTCATCTTACGTCTTTTTGATAAATTTGTCTAATACGAGCAGTACGCTCTTGAATTGCAAAATGTAATATTAACCTCAAAATCTCAATAAGTTGCTACCGCATTTTTTATCAGCAATGAAATTTTATAACAAATTCGATGCATAGCAGGAATAATACTTAATGTTTATATTGAATGCAAATAATAACTAAAACATTAACTTATAACTAAAAGTACACCAATGTTACACTAACTTTACTCAATATCAGAAAAGTACCATTAAACTCCTTGCACTTCAACTTTACAACAAAACAGCTGTATAAAATGTATAGGCTTCCAATGTGTTATGTGCTTTTAAACAATATATGATTTAAGAAATGTGGGATTGAATGAATTATGTTCAGGTTTATGGCTGTATTGGGTCCTCATATTTATATTTCTAACAAAAAACACAACTTTTCAACAAAATACGGGACTTTTCAAACAAATAATTCCATTTTTATCTAAAAAAATCAAATTTCAATAAAAAATATCAAATTTTAAACAAAAAAAGAATAATTCAGTTTTTAGTATATAAAACTTAATATTCAATAAAAAAATGAAATTTTCTACAGGTTATTTAAAATTTTAACCAAAACAGGCGAATTGGACAGCAAATAGTGAAAGTTTTAACAAAAAAGATGAAATTTCAATCACAGAGATTAATTTTCTATTAAAAAAAATTTTTTTTAACAAATAATAGAATTTTCAACTAAATTAATTTTCAATTCAAGTACAATAATATATAAAGTATTCAAAATAAGATAGCATTCACTTAAATTCAGGCAGGTTCTACACATTATATAGCAGAATCTTTCAGCGATTAACATTTTTTTGAAGTAAATTATGCAAGACGTTTCTTCTGATATAAGACAAAAAAATGGAAATTGGAAATCTATGTTAACAATAATAAAAAACGGATTAATTCTTTAACCATAAAATAATTCTTAACAAAAGAGATGAAGTTTCAATTAAAAATATCAAATTTTAAACAAAAATAGAATAATTCAGTTTTTAGTTTAAAAAGTTAATATTCAATAAAAAAAATGAAATTTTCTACAGTTTATTAAAAATTTTAATTAAAACAAATGAACTTGACAACAAATATTAAAAGTTTTGACAAAAAAGATGAATTTTTAATCACAACGATTAATTTTTAATTAAACAAAATTTTTTAAAACAAGCAATAGAATTATTAACTAAATTAATTTTCAATACAAGAACATTATTATAAAAAGAATTTAGAATAAAATAGAATTTACTTATAACCAGGCAGGTTCTACACATTATTTAGCAGATTCTCTCAGCGATTAAAATTCTTTTATAGTAAATTACGCAAGAAGTTTTTTTTCCGATCTGAGACAAAAAAAGTTGAATTTGGGCATCTATGTTAAGAATAATAAAAAACAGATTAATTTTTCAGCCATAAAATAATGTTTAACTAAAAATATGAAATTTCAACAAAAAAATATCAAATTTTAAACAAAAATAGAATAATTGAGTTTGTAGTTTATAAAAGTTAATATTCGATCAAAAAAATGAAATTTTCTACAGATTATTTCAAATTTTAATTAAAAGAGGTGAACTTGACACCAAATAGTAAAAGTTTTAACAAAAAAGATAATGTTTCAAACACAAAGATTAATTTTCTATTTTAAAAAATGGTTTTAAACAAATAATAGAATTTTCAACTTAATTATTTGTCAATCCAAGAACAACATTATAAAAAGTATTTAAAATAAGATAGAATTGACTTAAAATCAAGCAGGTTCTATAAATTATTTAGCAGAATCTCTCAGCGATAAAAATTATTTTATAGTCAATTATGCAAGACGTTTTTTCCCATATAAAACAATAAAAAGACGATTAGTTTTTAACCAACAGTGGTATAATGAAAATTTTCCTTAAAGACATTAATACATAGTTGAAGTTTCAAACAAACAGATGAATTTTCAACCAAGATGATTAATTGTATATAAAAAAAGACGATGTTTTAAACCAATAATTGATTATTCAACACAAAAATATCAATTTGTAATTCAAAATTTCCATTTTTTTACCGAAAGTGGGAGAGTTAAATTTTGAGTTAAAGAATTTAATTTTTAACAAAAAAAAAAAAAAACGGCATGTAAGACTTAATAGTTTTGTTTCTAATCACAAAGATGAATTTTCAAACAAGAAGACTAATTTCCTACCGCAATAACGAATTTTCATCGAAATATGTGCATTTTCAAACCACAGGGTTGAATTTTCAAATAAAAAAGATTAATTTTTAATTTCAAATATCAATTCTCTACCAAAAATGATATAATCCAATTTTATTTTACATAAATTAGTTTTTGACTAACTATGAAGGAATTTTCAAAAAAATAATAATTGAACTCTTATTGAAGAAGATGAATTTTCAACCGCGAAGATTAATTTCCCTGTTTAAAAAGATGGTATAAAAACAATGATATTTTTAACAAAAAAGATCCATTTTTTTAAATATCATTTTTCCATCGAAAATGGTATAATCGACTTTTCTCTTAAAGAAATGAGTTTTTCACCAAAAAAAGAATTTTTCATGTAATAATAGAATCCTCGAAACAAAGATGAAATTTTAATTAAGAAGTTTATTTTTCTACCAAAACATAAAAATTAAAAAAAAATTAATTATTAAGTACAAAAGGACAATTTTCAATTCAAAATATCAATTTTCAACCAAAAATAGTAGAATCGAAATTTCTTTTAAAGAAATTTGTTTTTGACAAACTGAAAAGGATTTTTTTTCATAACTCAATCTTAACGAAAAATTAAATAGTTCAATTTTTAGTTTAAAAAATAGTGTTCAACTTAAAGAAGTGCAATGAAAAATAAAGCTGAGTTCTCTACCAAAACAGATTGCAATTAAAAATATCAATACGTTTTTTACCAAAAATGGAAAGTTGAATTTTCACTTCAATAAATTAATGTTGAAAAAAAAAGAATTGTCAGAAAAATGGTTGAATCCTAAATCAGCAAGAAGAATTTTCAAACATGAAGATTAATTTTATACTAAAAAAGACGAATTTTTATCAAAATCCATAAATTTTTAAACAATTATTTAGATTTTTAACTAAAAAGATTAAACTTTAATTTAATAAATAACTTTTTCACCAAAAATGTCATAGTTTAATTTTCTGTTAAAAAAATTAATTTTCAACCAAAAAATTGTTATAAAAATTACTTCAAAGGAGATCGAATCCATTTGGTTGTTTTTTTAGAATAATCATATTTTTTAGTTTTTGGTTGAAAATTTATCTACTTACTTAAAAGTTTAACCATTTTGTTAAAATGTTATATTTTTGGATGAAAAAGTAACTATTTGATGGCCAATTC
This sequence comes from Belonocnema kinseyi, assembly GCF_010883055.1. Lineage (NCBI taxonomy): Eukaryota > Metazoa > Arthropoda > Insecta > Hymenoptera > Cynipidae > Belonocnema > Belonocnema kinseyi. The sequence continues at coordinate 11,510,356 of NC_046657.1, read as the reverse complement.
GTTAATTTTTTAAAAGTGAAAATTAAACTTTTTAATTTTCAGTGTGAACGGTTTTGTTAAAAATTTGGCTTTTTAATGAAAGATTTGCATTTGACACCGAATTGTTTAACTTTTAACCAAATAGTTAAATTTTAAACCTACAAATATAAATCTTAAACTGAGTGTCCAAATTTTCAAACAAAAAGATTAATCTTTAACCAAAAAGAGTTGCATTAAAAAAAAAATTCTCAATGAAAACGTAGTGATGGATATCTTAAAACAGAAAGAAAAGATTTTCAACATAATACTTATATTTTTAACCAGAGTTGAATTTTCGAACCAGCATGTAAATTTTGAACAAAGTAGTTGACTTTTTAACCTGCAAATGTGAATTTCAATCATAAAGATTAGTTTTCTATAAGAAATTCGAATTTAAACCAAACGTAGCAAAGTTAGTTTTTGCACAGACAATTAATTTATTTCCGAAGAAAAAAAGAATTTAAAAAAAAAGTAAATTTTTCAACCAAAGAGATGAATTTTTAACTAAAATTATGAATTTTTCAACGAGAAAGACGAATTTTAAACAAATAAAGAATTGCCAGTTAGGAAATAAACAAATCTGTCCCACTTCTGAAACGTTTAAGTCAAAAGACACATGATAATTTTTCAAATAGTTATTTGTCGAAAGTGTTATTTTGAATACAATATTTCATTAATTTCAATGTAATTTGAAATATAATTATTATTATTTTAATTTTAAACGAAATATTTAGGTTTTCATAAACTTTAATGTGATAAGTCCAGGGGAAAGTGGGAGAATTAACAAAGCCCGATAATCGAAAATTGGCAGAAATTTGCCTTACAAAGTAGTGTAGTGATTTGGTATAAATCGGAATACTGAATACGGTTATTTCAAAAAATTTTATGACATTGAACGCATGAACTAATGTTGGGGAGACTTAACCAAGATTTTCAGGGAAGAGTTTACCAAGTGGCAACAAGCTTATTACATGTGTTTTTCAACATATAAGGTTATTGTTGATTATTACAATGCGCGTTCAAAAATTTTACTAAATTGATTTATCAAAATTGTGGTGTAAAAATGCAAACTTCATTATTTAAAGAATATGATTATCATCAACGTGAGCTACAAAATCATAGTAAATTCTATTAATCAATATTAGATTCAAATTAATCTTTAATAAAAAAAGCTCATCTGGAATAAAATAGTTCATTTTCTACCTAAAAATAAAGAATTCGTTGATATCCTATTATAAAAGATTAATTACAGTTTCAGATACAGAACTCATCCCTTGATGTGTTGTATTATTTTATACTAATTTTTTGATATATTAATTAAATATTTATAACATTGAAAAGATAGGCTTTTCATTTATTTTTGTTTATGAAAAGATAAATAGATAAATTAAAGTTTCAAAATTATGTTTTTAATAAATTCGAATCATTCCTATTTCTTTTAATTATGCAAAATTATAAAAATTACCTTAAAATATTCCAGATTTTTTTAAACAATTTTTTAAAATGTTTTGAAAAGTTGTAGAATATTCGCTCAAAATTATTCGTTGATAAATTTGAAGATTTTCTGTAAAAATCTTGAAATCTTTCTAAATATTCTCTTTAAATTAACTTTAAAAATAAAAAATTGTAAATTTTCTGATGAAACATAAAAAAAATTTTATCCTTTTCAAATCTTCAAAATTCATAACAAGATTTTTCTTTCGAAATCTCAAAAAATCTGTATTTCGCTCAACATTTATCGGCCTTACAGAAAATAACAAACGGAAAACATCCACTAAAATCATATTCATACAGAATGTAATCAGTCAGGTTTTCGAACAAATTAAAAATATTTTGAGAATTTTGAAAGATAATAAAAGAATATTCTTGAGATTCGTATGAAAATTTAAAAGGATTTTTTGCTTTTAAAAGTAAATTGTTAGAGAAAATTTTAAAAGATTTCTAAAAATGCTGAGAAAGAATCCATAATGTCTTTAGCAATTTTTAAATTTTTTAGAATTTAAAAATTGTAAGAAAAATTTGGGTGTTGAAGTGATTAAAAATATTTTAGAAGTTTAAATGATTTTCTAATATTTATACAATATTTATAAAACGACAAATTTTCAAGAAATAGTTAAATATTCTATCAAAAAAAAATATCTTTCAATTAAAAAACTTCATTATTTGCAAGATCACATGATTTTTGCACTTTTCCCACAACATTTCAAAAATGCAATGACCCTGTCAAGTCTTCCAGGTTCTGTGTAAAAGAAATAATTAACTTTCGTTACGTCCCATTTGTGTTCTAAATCAACATTCCAACCTTTCGAAACACAAAAGTTATAATTAGTCTTTCGATTGAAGTGTACTTTAATAAATTTTTCTAATTTCATTGCACAAAAAAAATTTTAATAAATTATTGAACAAAATATCGGTTATGAAAGATTTTGAATTATATGCTTAGAAAGTTTTTTTAAACATTGAATGGTTTCAAGAGAATGACACAATATTCTCAAGATTAATACAAAAATTTGAAAGAATTTTTTTTTATGTTAATTTTTTGATAAAATTTTTTTTAACATTTCTATAGTTTCCGCGAAAAAATCGAAATATTTAAGACAAGTTTTTTAATTTTTAAAATATTTTTTTAAATTTTAAGAAAAATTCGCTTCCGTTTCAGACATTTAGAAATTTTAGAAGATTCTGAGTGATTAAAAAAATATTTCCGAAAATTGACCAAATATTTTTTAAAACAACTTACATTTGTAACAAAAAATTAATTTTATACTAAGATTAATTTTCAAGCATTAAAAAGATAAATTAAACAGCTCAATTCTCAACCTAAATACAACGGATTCAAAAAAAGTTTAATTTTCAATAAAAAGAAGAATTTTTAACCTAGAAAATTAATTTTCTGAAAAAAGCAACAAACTTGAAAACAAAAATTAAAAAATTGTTAACCAACTAGATTATCCACCATATTTTATTTTTTTTATCGTTAAGTACTAAAAGAATGATTAAAATTTTGATTGGTAGGCTCTTAAATTAATGTTTGAATACCAAGAAAAACAGTTATTTTTTAAAAATGTTTAATTGTGCATAATTTTAAAAATTCGCTTAAGATCATTCAGATACTTTTATGTTAACTTTTTAATCTAAGCATCCCAAATTCACCTAGCATATATGCGAAATTAACCACTCTGATCTTCTCTACCGACATTGACAAACTGGAAAAATGCCGCCCTGATTGACTGGTCAAGTAGAACCGTCTATCATCTATTTCAGTTCATAAACTGGCCTGAGTAATTGGGGGCGCTTGATTTTAGTTCGCAAAAGCCTCAGGTAATAGGTGGCCTTGGCGAAAATCGTTCGAAATTAAATACATGGGATCGCCTATCTCCCACCTCATCTCTGCATATATGTATATATTCAATTTAATCAATCTGCCATTAACCGAGGTGGAATAAACCACTATCGTAATGGCGCCCAACGTTGTTTATACCCTGCGAGTTGACGGTCTTGGCGCATGACACAGGAGCTGACACTTTCGTTCTTGGTCTCACAGGTGACACGTGCTTCGAACCTTTTAACACAAATCTCTGGATTTTGGGATACTGCTTTGGATTTTCTTTTTTTGCTTATTTTCGGATTTTTGACCTGTCTTGGATTCTGTAAATTGGCTTCACGATCGAGATGCCGAAGGTTACCCATTTTCTTCATTCGGTGAGCGACGCAAGGATGGAATTTGCCCATTGCCTTGCTTGACCCCGTTATGCTTAGTTTATAAGTGATTATGCGGAAGAAGTACAGTCAATGCGTACCGTGGTGGTTCAAAGGCGTAGGGGCTTCACGTTAATTTTTCTTTGTTCCTAATTATAATGTGCTCTGGAAGTGGCATCTTAACGAGTTTGCGTCATCGACCACGTATTCCACAGACGGAATGCTGTAGATTTTGGTAAATTTTGGTGGCATTCGGGACTAAGATGTGTAGAATCGTTTACCGGATAACTATTATGTTCAAATAAATACTTTTTTTCAATTTCTAGTGTTAAAAATTTCATATAAATGCCGTTGTGGTTTTAGGAACCCCACCCATTAGAAACCCGTCCCTATCCTGTCCTTTGTGCCTTCTTCGGCTTGTTTTCAGGTTGCTAACGTTCAATTTCTAAATTTTCTTCTTATTTTGCCAAGCTCATTTTTTAACTTAGAACCAATTTTTGGGGCCTGGCTGGCGCCCAATATATATATATATATAAATTACATATATATTATGACTGGTTTTTGCCCGATTTGTCATTTATATTGTTTTTACTATTTAGTTGAACTCGCAGATGATTCCAAAAGTTTGCCTGAAGGGCGCCAGATAGTTTTCATCAAAACTATAAAATTTTCGAAGAATTGAAATATTAATTAAGTTTTGCTCGGACCGCTCCGATAGAGTGGAGTGAGTAAGGAGTGACGCACGAAAGAAGGGTTAGGGTGTAAGATCACTGAAGCACTTCATTTTATAAGAAATAAATGTTTAATAATAGCAATTTTTCGTATTGAAGTTTACAGTGGGGAACCCGTATTTCCACGTTACTTGTTTACCAACTCGCTAGTGGCCATTTTATTTAAGTTTCATTACGGCATGGTGTGGTCCGAGTGACCACTAATCAGCATGAACCAAACAACAATTTTCTATAAAAAGTGGGTGGAAGACCCCATAAATGTGCGTGGAACTCGGAGTTCCAATCAGATACCGACCAATACTTTATTTAAATTTTCAAGTACACGAGCATGACCTTAGCCGAGGTCAGTAACTAACAAAGTTCAAGGCGTGTACCTACCATTTCGGCACACGTCGTCAAATTACAATGTAATTCTACGATGGACACAAATTCAGTGAAGAAAACCTACCTGACAACTGCCTAGCTCCTTGCGTGGTTCCTCTCATCGTATGGTTTTGCCTTTTCGTTTATTATTTTAAGATTATACTAAAATTGTTGGAGTGAGAGGGACCGAGAGGAAGTGCGACAGCCGCCAGTTGGCCTCCCAGCAGCATGTTGGCGTGCCGTCGCTACATGAAATTCTTATTTGACGCTGGTCGCGTTTCATTATTGCTGTTCCAGGGGGTGCGCTGAATTGAGTCAGCGCGCCGAGTCTCCGCCGCTGATTGGTCCTGTGTAGAATTTTGACAGCTTGTTGTTGTGGGTTGTAGACCACCCGTTAAGTATTTCCACCGCAGTACACGGAATGGGCCTTGAATTTCAGGGCAGAAACCATAGAGGAATTAGAAATATAATGAAGGCAGAAAGCCATCCATGGCGAGCACCTCAAAACGTTAGATCAAAATGAAGTGGATAGTAAGGCATCTAATATTTGGCTACGAAAGGCTGTTCTGTATCTAGAGACGAAAGGATTCATCATCGTGATACAAGACAAGGTTGTCAGCACCAGGAATGATCGCAAACACGTATTACATCAAGTCGTGTTTGACCGGTGCCGATTATGTGGAGATAGCAACGAATCATCGAGCACAATATTGATGGCTGTCGCGTGATCGCTCAGAGAGAATATACACAGAGACATAATGATGTAGCGGGCATTATACATCAACAACTTCCCCTGAACTTAGGACTCTTAAATGAATAGATGCCTTTCTATAGATACATTCCAATGCCCGTCTTAGAAAGACAAGATTATATATTATATTGGGATGTTAATATCCAAACGGATCATTACATCCCGGCCAATCGACCTGACATCATGGTGCGGGAAAAAGGTGAAAGATTCTACATCATCGACATTGCTTGTCCGCTTAATCGAAATTTGCAGTTAATCTATACAACCAAGATCCACAAATATAGCGAAATAAGGCATGACGTAAAGACCATATGGTGGAATGTGAATCATGCATCTATTCATGCCATTGTGATTTAGGCTATAGGCAATGTACACGCAAGATGCACTTAACATTTTGAACATTGTTGAGTCAGTAGTTTATTGGCAGATGCTCAGAAGACGGTTTTATTAAGTACCTGTCGTATTGTAAGAAACTTTCTTGGCGAACAGGAAGTGAGCGACTAAATTGTATACCTACAACATCATCGTAGGAGGTTTCAAACCTCGTATTAAATTAGATGATAACATTCTATCTCATCAGTCTAATGCTCGTAACAAATTCCCCGCACTCTTCTACGCATACGTCGCGCTTGGTCTCTGATTCGTTGCAGTTCACGCGAAATTTAAAATTCTAAAAAATAATATTTTTATTATGTATTATGAATAATGTCATATTAACTTATATAAATGTTTATTAGACCGATATTAATGAATCTTGATAAAAATAGAAATTTATTAATTGCAAACTGTGTTGTGGTTGTTGTGTTATGCTTGTTTCTGCTAAATATATCAATTTTTGTATTAATAAATATAATTCTATTGAAAAACAAGATTGTCAATGCATTTTAATATTTTAATTAACTTTGAATAACAAAATTTTCGAATAATGAAAAATATGACAGAAAAATACAAGTGAGTACCAAAGGATATTTTTTATTTACACAGTATGCACTTAAGAAATTTTTATTTTTATCAAGATTCATTAAAATCGGTCTAATAAACATTTATATCAGTTAAAAAGACATTATTAATAATAAATAATAAAAATATTATTTTTCAGCATTTCAAATTGCGCTTGAACAGCAACGAATCAGACCGAGCGCGACGCATGCGTAGAACAGTTCGGGGCACTCGTTACGAGCACTGCATCAGTCACTTGGTAGCACTGTAACTGACAGGGGTTCCCATGCCAGATAGGCTGATAGCGAAGAGGAGAGGGACTTAGAAGAACACTAAAACCCCAATAATAATGGAGGGTATATTAAAAATAATAATAATAATACTTTGAGAAAATCGCTTCCAGAATATATTTTTTCGAAATTAAATAAAGAAAATACAATCGCAGACGAAACAATTATTGTTAATCCTGATAACAAAAGGATAGGTAAACAAATTAATTACATAATAATGTAATTGATGAAGAAAATAATTAAATAATTGAATAATTGATTGACTGATAAATAACTGAGTAACAAAAGATAGGCTACATATAAGAAACTTGAAAATTGTTTTGTACAATGAACTTTCTTCTATACCAACCCACAGGTAGAGTGTATTTTATCGGTCAATCAGTTAGTTAATTATTGAACTAGTTTCTTCATCACTTACATTATTATGTAATTGATTTCCTTACATATTTCTTATGATTATTAATTAAAAATAATTGTTTTCTCTGCGATGATTAGTTTATCGATTTTGAGCACCCCTAACATAAAATAATACAACGTTATAAAACTACTCCCTTTAATAACAATTTTTATGAATAATAAATAAAAAATGTTAAACCGGTTGATTTTAAAAAAAATCTAGTTTCGCCAACCGATATTCTGGAAGTGATTTTTACAAAATAAAAATATTGTATATGCACAAAATTGACAGCTTGACGCGTATTATTCAAAAAATTGTTGAATAATTTATATGAGCCTCTTTTCATTATTTGAGGTTTTCCCAATTAAAAAATTATGTGTTTCGGAACTTGATATCAAGCTGTCTCACTTTTTTTCATCCAACCAAAATTTTTGATGTTTTAAAAATTGTATATAAGGTATAATTTTGCCTGAGGATGACCGACAGATTAAGGTAATTTAGTCTTCTATAATTCATTTTCTTAACATTTTCCTATATGATATGTACGAAACGCGCAGTATTGAAAGAATTTTTTTTGGCTACTAACAGCTAAAAATAGCAAAAACATGATGTTTTTTTGAAGAGTCCTATCTTTTGATATACGAAAACTAGAAGATTATATTTATTTTAAGTTTACGCACAATTTCCTGTCCTACAACTTTTTCCTTTGCACGACTTGCGTAGCTTCACCGAGAAGCGAACTATTTAAACAAAACTGAACACGAGTAATTTGCCCTAAAACATAGGTTAAATGTGTTTAATTTTGCGAGGCCTTAACTTGTGACCTATTGGGGTGAGCCAATTGCATTTTAGTTAGAATAACTCCAAATTGCGTCTTCCTTAATTGAATGTTTTAGTATTTTTTATAAAATTAACAGTTTCCAAAGTACAGTCAGTCCACGCAAACACGATTTTTGGAACTTTTTTCAAAAATATCTTCTTGCTCTGTATACTTACCAGTGTAGGATTATCAGAATTAAAATGATAAAAAGTCATTTAAATAGATTTTGCAGACTATTTTAGTGCAGAATATTATTGTTGAAAGTGTATTTAGATTTGAAGAATTTATGTAATCACGTTGTGAAGTTTTTCTGTGCAAGATCCTTTAATAATTCATTTTATGTGTAATAAGACTGTGTAAATAAGATTCAAGGATTAAAAAAGAATGATTTATTAAATTACCTTTCGAGCATCTTATTTGCCATTCTAATACCTTGTAATTTATAATTTTGTTTCGCACATACAAAAACAAAAATTTAGAGCAACCAAAATGTCTTCTTACGTAATGGAAAGATCGCTAACTCGTTGTGTGGGACATGATAACATTTTATCTTTTAAATAAAAAGATACATACATTTACTTTGTACATAGTATACTATTTTTGTTTAGAAAGCTCCGAAAAAAATGATTGAGCTTGGAATTTGATTGCCGGAGTTCCAGTACGTGGCATTTTACTGGACCTGTACTCGCAAGCTGCTGCTGTACGAAAATGCCGGAACTAAATTATTCAGTTGTTTTTAGGAAGCATCGGCCATTTTAAAATCAATTAAAAATTATATCAAATTTCATTTTTTCTGAAAATTGACTATTTATCATAGATGAAACTGACATTTTTTTCTTTCAACTTACGCATTAGAAAAATGTGCTTAAAAGATTTTTATTTGCAAAGCGGTGATATTTTCGTCTATTGAATTTCGACAGGAATGACTAAAGAATCTTTTCAGGTTTTCGAGGCTTTTATACTGTTCAAAATGCATCAGCAAAATGTGATAAATCTAGGAAATCTTAAATCAAACTAAAATAAGTCTTTAAAAAAGATCTGTTTTTTTTTTTTAATCAAATTATCTTTTTTTCTGGCTTCAAGAAATAGTTCCTATCTGCATCTCTGTTTGGTTTATTCAACATAATAGTGACACAAATCTAAAGTAATTTGGAGAATTTAGTATGAGAGAAAATCTGTTCTGAAATATTAATAATTTATAATGACGAATAAGATAGAGAATAGTATATGTATGAGAAGATTAAAAATAATAATAATTTGTTATCATCTTTTCGACATTCTTTACAATTTGTCTTGATTTTAAAAAAATGAGGATCTTCATGGGTATTTGGTGTTTCATCTTAGGGATTTTTCCTACGCCTTTTGTTAAATATATTAATATATACATTAAAAAGATGAGCTCATTTAAAGTAGGATTTTAGCCAACAATTTACACGCAACATTTTTTTAGTAGAAATAAACTTATAAAATTTTGATTCGATTACGGAAATTATTATTATTTTGATGCTGATTTAAATTAAAAACGGCTTTCAAGCGGCTTTGATAAAAAATGGCTATCAGGACTTTTCCAAACACGTATATTACAGTTTTATTTATTGGATTTTCCGGCAACTTTTGGGTAACTTCAGAGAAACTAAATGCAATTTAAGAATAATTGATATTTTACATTATCTTTTTCCACATAGCTTTCAGAATTACTTTTTATATTTATCTGTATTTGATCCATTCTTTATAACAATGTTATAAATTTAAAGTCTATCGCGACTTCAGTATGAGGTAACGAGTGTGTTGAAATACTTGTAATCTTAAAATTACAAATGAGATAATAAATAATATTTATCATGGAACATTTTGAAAAAAATTCATTAGCCACAATCAATAGTTCCAGAAAATGTGGACACTTATTGGTATCATGTGTTTGATACTAGTGATTCTCCCTCAACCTATTGGTAAATAAATGTTTACAAATATAATTGTAATTTTATTTCGAATTTGCTTACATTTGTTTCTTATTCTAAATCATTCAAATCAAGGTGAAGCCTTCCGATTCAGAATTTTTTCGAACACGTTTAAACAGAAAACGATTGCGAATCAGGTGAACAATCACAAAAGTATTTTCCGCTTTCTTGTTTCACACGCAAATATGTTCATTACGACTTTTTTCAGAACAGAAAGAAAAAAAGGCTAGACCCATTTTTCAGAAAAATCGCTTTTTCAATTTTTTGCATTTATACCTTCATATTAGCCCAAATAAACACAGTAAAGTATCTGATTTTCACGCGTTTCCCAAATGCACAAGCATTTTTCTAACCAAAAAAAAAGACTGCTCCCTTTTTAAAACATGTAAAAATTAATTTTTCTACAAACAGTATAGAGCAATTTTTGTTCTTCCTGGCCTTAAAATAATTTTGATGCATCTAGAAAGACAAATCAAAAGTGCCAGCACTTATAGTTGGTGCTCAAACGAGGTCACGCATTTGGTTCGAAGAAAGCCTAGACTAAGATTTTTTAAATTGATTCTGTAATTAAAATAATCAATTTTCTACTCATACTGTCTTTTTACAGATTTAGGCTATCCGCATAAACAAGCTGCAGTTTATCCTGCTCCCATTCAACTATATGTTCATCATTATGAAAGTCAATTACGGCCAGGTCAAACTAACCGTTTAGCAATAGACTTTTACCAGGAAAATTTAGATGAGAATCGCATGTATATCATTGGAGTAATCTTAGGGCTAAAAATTTTTCCATTGATGGCTCCTAAAGCAGACCTGCAAAATACGTATGAAAGAGTTAAAGTTCGCATAGATGGCAACATTGCCAACGTTACTGTACCAATACCGAGAGGGGATTCTCTGAATGATGTATTTTTCAAAAAATTCGGAAAAGAGAACATTGTAAATGCCGAGATACGTGAATAATTCAATCTGGCCTGCTTCAGACAAAAAGGAATAGGCAGTGCGACATTGTACCAGCCATTGAGCCTGATACATTTTTAAATTTAAAAGTGCTTGATTACTGTAAACCTAAAGTTTTTAAATACGTGCTAGCTCTTAAATAAGCGGGTTCAATCATCTTTAATAGTAGATCATAATTGTTCAGGTTTTGGAAAAAATAAATATTGGTCCTTAAAAAATTAAGCTCAGAAAGTCGTTTCATTTTTTTAGACTGATGGCCATTTTTAATATTTTAAGTTTATCAGAAGACCTAGGATTTTTCCTTTAAGTCTGACCTAGAAGAAATTTCGAAAAGTATTTTATAAATTTATGTTTTGAATGGTTTTCTACTTCTTAAAGTTGAACAATACAAAAATCTTTTTATGTTAAATATTTCTTGCGATGTTTTATCAGATGCTGTATTGAATTTATGACCAAAATAATTAAAAAGGCTATACATGCTGCTTTTTCATATTTAAACTAACAAATAGCGATAATAAAAGTACAATTATTTTCTAATTTTTTTTAAAGACTATACGTCAGATGTCCACAACTTTTTAATTTTTTAACAATTATCTAATTGGAAACCCTCTGTAACCTTCTACGCGAAGTGAAATATTGCTCTATAAATACCTAGTAAACAATCTTTTCACGAATTGGTCGCATATACTTGGATATGTTCGAACTAAAGATAATTGTTTTTTGAAAGTAACGTATATTCGATTTTCATGAAATAATCTACAAGCGTTTTTCTAAAAGCTGATTTCCCATTCAAAATCTGAATTTCGATTTCGATTGAACTAAACTTTACTGCACAGGGTTTCTTTCAAATAATTACAGGGCAGTAAAACTTGTTGGTTTTGATCACTAATTTACTATTGCAATCTATAATATCATGCCATTTTATTATCCATTTAAATTTATTATTTTTAATCGCCTTTTTTCGGTTCGAAGACAAACGATGAGTCTTATCAAAAAATAGTACGAAGTAAATTTCTAAACCCAATTCAGAAGAAAAACATTGTCACACAACATTTTATTGTATGTTGTGTCCTTTTTTCTATACTTAGAGATTTCAAATTTAACTTTTTTCCTTATGATTAAAATAAAAACTACGCATCCTATCGAAAAATGGTCACTAACAGGTTTTTAGATCCTTTTTGTATGCATACTTTTATTTTTGAACACCTTATTCTTGCCTTTTGAGAAACCTTTTTTTTGTGGTTTTGAGAAACCACAAGAAACCTTTGTTTCTTGTGCCCTACCATTTTTTCTCTTTAGCTTTACTTTTTACGATTAAAGTAAAAACTACACTTTTTTCAAAAAATAGTAAATAGAACATTTTAAATCTATTCAGTTTGAATAATTTTTGCATTAAATATTTTATTGTTTCTTGTGTCGTTTCTCAAAAAATTTAAATTATTTATTGCACGGCTCGTGAAAAGAACCATCCTACCTTTATGTGACCGTCCATGGAAAAAAGGAACTTTTTTTCTAATGAACTAGTAAAATCCCACTGATTTTCAGTGAAGTCTTACTGGTTGCCTCAGGCTGAAGTGTGTCACTAACCATCAGTGTGATATCACTGGTTCAATTATTTGTATTCTGTCCTTAGTTTAGTCAGTAATGTTCTCTGGTTACTATCAGTGTCAGTTGTATACGTTGCTGTCCGCCAGCTGGTTAGGTATGACAAACATTATCATTCATTACTTTTCTACGAATCATTGAAGTATCTATTAAAAAAATTCACAACAATAAATTAGTGCCAGGCTGTAACATGATAAGATATATTTGATCTAACTGTGGGCCTTCATTATGTCAAATTGTCGCGTCATTCAATTCAAATCCAAGTGGCAAGTGGAGCACCAAGTGAAAATATAGATATCACAGTGCCTCTCTCGCTTCGCCTCGCCTCATACACATTGCGAAAATTTAAATACCTAATGTTACTCTACTATTTACAATAATTAAATTTTGCTTATAGCTACTTACTCTCCTATTTACAATCTTTTATTCGACATTCCTTTTTCTCTTTCCTTCTTTTCTCTTCCATCTTACCCAGCATCCTCTTCAACCATGCTACTGCCCTTTTGTATCTCCGTTCATACATCAATGAATGCATGCTTATCTCACTCCTTTCCACTTCCTCGTACTTCTACAGGTAGAACTCCACTCATACTCTTCAGACACAATTCACACATCCTCTTCTCCCTGGAAAGCTAGAACCTATTGAAATCCCCAATGCATCCACATTTTAAGACCTTTTAGCTACTGACTTATTTTTCTCCTTTCTCACATGAATATTAAGCTTTCTTTCTTCCTTCTGTATTATATTTACCGCCCCATTTTCTTTCCATCCCAAAACTCCAACTCCATAAAATAAGACACTTATCACAAGCGATTTCAACAGTTTTATTCTCTTTCAAAAATAATCTGCAAAAAACTTCTTTTTTGCGCCTATAACTCTCTCATCACTACATTTTCCCTTCTCACTTTCTCTTTTATATGACCATCCACTCCCCCATTTCTCTGAAACAGGACGTCCTACACCACCTTTCCCTTCCACTTTAATTTACTTGCCTTATCCGTTTTAAGTTCTTTCCTGCACACCATAATCTTTGAATTTTCCGTCTTTAGCTCTAACATTTTACTTATCTAGGTATCTTCTCAACAATTGTATCATATCCTTTCAGGCCTCCTCACTCTTTGCTAGCAGCACTATGCCCTCTGCTCACGCGAGGGACCATATCCTAACCCCTTCTACCCTTACTTCTCCTACTACTCTGCAAGCTATCTTTCTTTCCATTTCCGCGATTAAAATCGCAAAAAATGGTTTGATGGACGAACATTTTTGTCTCTACCATTAAGTAAAATTTTTACGCAGCATTCATTACCGTAATCCTTTATTGATTTGCTTGCCTATCCTTATCTTTAATACACAGTGGCACTATTAACCCCTCTTTCCATCCTCCTGAGAATTCCTCACCCCTGTCTACTTCTTTCAATGTCTCCTGCAGCCTTTCTCTAACATTTGGTATACTAAACAGCCACGCTTCGTTCTCTAATCTGTCGAGTCCGGCTACCTTTGACCTTCTAAACTGTTAAATGCATGTCTCAGTTTCATTGTCATTAATCTTCTTATTCGCGCCCAGAACATTCTTTTTTTCTTGTTTCTAAATATTTTCTATGGCATGTAGCCTGGCACTTTCTCTTCCAAATCCTTCTGTCTCCTTCAGCGACTCCTTTTTAAAGCGTATCTTCCCTGACCGCCCCTGACACTTCTCGGTCGCTTCTTTCGCCTAGTTTACGATCTCCCTCATTGACATCAGGAATGATTTATTCGGACATTCTTATTTTTTCAAGAGCTGTGCAAGTTGTTCTTTTTTTTATCCTCTTCTGATCACCATGGTCGACTTCAGGACGCAAGCATGGGGATTTTTTTAATAGAATAAATTTTAATTACTCTGTGCAGAATCAAGCACCAAGTTTCCAAATCCTTTTGTTTTAAACCAGTGATTCAAATGGTTATTTACGTCAGTTGAAACCTTCAATTTATTATCATTTCAGATGTTTTTAGTTGGCGGTTTACTTTCTTAATTAATCCTAAAATGATGTGCAGCGACAGTGGAGAATAGTTAACAAGGTTTTGAAAATCTTTTCTCTCAAAATTTCTTCAATCGTAGCTACAGCTTCTTCGATGGCAAAATTTACATCAATTTCAAAGTAAATTGTCCTGGGACGATTGAAAAGGAATAATAAAAAATTCACGCGGACGAACATTACAGGCCAAGAAAATTTCCATCGTTTTTTAAGATTGGGCCCATAATCTCCGTTCCTGAAATAATATTAGAGTCAACTGCATAAGTCAGGCCAGATGACAGATTCAGACCAGATGTCTTGAGACAGACCAGGTATCTCCCTACTGAAAATTCCTATATACCTTCATATATAGGATCCGGTATGTTTCACCTATAGGAAATCACATAGGATCCTATATGGGATCCGATATAGGTTCCTGTTTAGGTGCAGGTGTGCAGGCGTATAGGACCAGATGTATAGGACCATATCTCCAGGTACTTCTGAAGGACTAAAAAACCTCCTGCGCTCCCGTAAGTGCCATAGAATACTACTGCGCATCTAGATAGGGTCATATACAGGAACCTATATAAGGACCTATACAGGAAACTATATAGGATTATAAATAGTATTTGCTGTCCTCATTTTCACGTTCTCACCCTCTCCCTCTCCATGAATCTCCTATTCAGCCACAGATTTCCTACCTTGCGTTCAATCCACCCTATGTTCTGTAGAAGCCTTTCACCTACTTGTCTTCTCTTATCACTCCATTCTCCACTCCATTGTCCTTATAATTTTTCTATCCGCCCTCTTCTCATTTTCATTCGTTTGTTCTCCTACATTCTCTTCTATAATATATGTTTAATTATATAATAAGCCCGATCCGTAAATTAAAAGCTTTGTCAACAATTCAAAATTCATGCAAAATTTTTTCTAATTTTCTTCATGCATATATTTTTAAGACTACCTAATGTGCAGGTGCTGTGTAACACTTAGTTCTGAAGACACTCCTTAACTTTTCAAGTGATAAAGCTTTCATTTCTCGCCCCGATGAAGTAATTTCAAATGTTTATAATTTGGGTCTTGCTTATAAAATCAATATCACATTAAACGTTCAGTTACTCTTGTTATGATGCTTAAGAAATTTGGCTAAGTCTATGTTTAAAGTCATATTCTCTTCTATCGGGCTACTAACTTTTCCTTGCAATCTTTAAATCGACTTTTTAATCTTATCAAACCACCAAATTCAAGGTAGGGTACTTTTGTCCACTTGAAGCTGTTATTAAAACTGTATAGTGTTGCAAATATTTTTACATTTCTTGCAAAAGAATCTATTCATAATGAAGGATGATTATAATGTTAGGTACAATTTTAATGGCCTCATCATCATCATTTTGCAGTTCTTGGGTTCCATTCTAGTTTCCAGTGTCTTCTTTACCCTTTTGATGTACATTGGTTTACCATGAACCTTGACTTTTGCGTTAGTTTCGTCTACGTTAATTCCGAGCACTTCCAGTATTAATCAAAAACCTTCTAGAGTTTTATAGGAGGATTTGGAAATGTCTTTATCACTATGTTCACTATGTAAGGCCACAAAGTGGGAGTGAAGTTCCAGACGTCTTAAATGAATTGGCCAGTAATGCTATTATAACCTCGATGCCAACACAAAGACCAACTGACTAAATTACGTGATATTTGAGATACAGTGTTTCGAAAAATCGCCATTAGAGATCCTTTGATGTTCCCAAATCATTGCTGTATTAAGTATCAAATTTAAATATTTAATTTTATATATCATAAGGTGAGGCGAAACCAAAGTAAGTTACACAATTCGTATTTTCGAAGTTCTGGCTGTGTTTGAGTTTTTCCATTTTACATAATTTGTCTAATTTTTAGTAATATGTTAGGATTTCAAACTTGTCATTATTTAGGAGAATTTTTATTTCCATACTTAGGAAAGTTTGAGTTCAAATCAGAAATTTCCTTAACAAATAATGATATTAAATAAGTATTACTTATAGCACCTGATCTGTAAAAGAAGAAATGAAAAATGTCTACAAAAATATAAAATTTTTGTTATACTTATAGAAAAAAACTAAGGGAAGGTACCTAGGTTGCATTGGATATTATAAAACCTATGCTTTGTTTAAGAACATTTTTCAATTACATAAATCGTAATATTGATGGTTTTTTTATGTGGGATGTTTTCAAAGGCATGATTTATACCACTCCCATTTGGAATTGTCCCTATTCAAACTGAACACAACTGAATCTCGAAGAGGCTTACAATTATGCTTCCTCCGTTTTGGTCGAAATTTTGTATCGCCTTGAATGATTCTACTGTCTAATTTCTAACAGAATCAATTCCTGTTCCGGCAGTAAAAAATGAACAGTCCAAGAATTTCATTTTGCTATGCTGATATTGTTTTCAGTAAATCGGTAAGCCCAAGGACCATATTTGTAAAAATGATGAAGATAATATGAACTTAATTTTCATAAACTCTCTGAGAAAGAACAAGAACAAATCGTGATATCTATTGTAAAGAAAAACTTTGATTCCAATGCAACGTCTAAAGAAGAGCGAGCTATTGTTTATGCAGATGCTGAATAGCTTCTTGATTCGTTTATAACTTAAAGAAGTCTACAAGAGAATTTCATCATCAAAGCCATGGCTGAGGGGGTTAAGGTTTTTTTTCACGATAAGCTTGACCATACTTCCCGAAACATATTGACCTAAATTCCACAGTTCCATAGATCCCAGGCATGATAATGATGATTCTGATTCATGTTTGGAAAATATGGATATTTTTTCTGAAAAACGAAAACTCTATTCTGAGGGTGGTAATATGGGCAAAAAGAGGTAAGCTATCTAGCGTACCTAGATTAATAATACCATGAACATTTCCTAAAATAAAAGAGTATCATAAAAATGTCACGTTGCTATTCGAACTAATGAATATCTCACAGAAAGAAACAAAAAATACAGTAAGCACTGTTAGAGTACAATTAATTTTCCTCTTTTTACAGAAGATGACACCAATCACGTTTCAGAGAAATGTATTATCCCTTAACTCCATGTTTTACAGGGGTATTTTTAAAAAATAAAAGAAAAAGCAAACAAACGAAATCCCCCTCCTTCTTTTCTTATTCGTCTTTTTTATTTTAATTATTGTTGGTTCACGAAAAAGAACATTTATAATATTTAAAAACGTTTCGATGCTCATACAGCACCTTTTCCAAAGTAAGGGAAATTTTAGCATGTAAGAACAGTCGAGAAACAATGAGGCTTTCTCTTTGTCACTTGAGATTCAAGTGCGGGTCAAAAGGCGAATCTGTTATGGGCACTCAAGAAATATCCATTATAATAACATCAGAAATAGGAGAAGTTAAAGTAAAATCAAGATTCACAAAACCTTATTGTTAAATATAATAAATCATATTAGCATAGATTTTGTTTAATTGATCCAAATCAGTTTTAGAATTAATAGATAACTCCTATTTTTTGTAATATAAGGCATCTCCATCAATTCTCTTTTTCTGTCATTACTTTTCCTATGTAAAATTTTAACATTATCCCAGTCAAACTCATGGTCAACAGCAATACATTCTGTCGTATGTCTGCCAAGAACACTCTTACAATGACGTCCCAAAGGAACATCACTATTTTGTTCTTCCATTTTAGTATTTAAAGGACTGCCAGCCTCTCTCGCGTAAGTCATCTTACATATCTTACAAGTGATATTGTAGATGACACCACCTTTTTTAAATTAATATATAGGTACTTTACAAAAAGTTATTATTGGATCGATTTTAAATATCATACAAAAAAAGGTTGAATCTTAAACTTTTCCAACATCAATTTGTTCATTTTCGAAATTTGACCAAAAAATGAAGGAACAAACGTATTGCAAGAACCTTCAAAATTTCAGTATTTTCTATAGACTCCTTCATACTTCACACTACCTCCCTGCATTTTAAATTCCTCCTTTACATCTCCAACAACTTGAAAGTGTTTTTTAGTCTTCTTTTAAACCTCCTACAACCTTCCAGTATTTTTAATTTCCCCATTAAACCTCCTAGAACCTCCTAGTATTTTCAAATACAAACGTTCTAATGCTTGTTTAGGTCAAATTTATCATTGTAGGCCCAGAAAAAGATGTATCAACTTCCAAAGGTATTTTTAATTATTTAAACTAATTCCACTAATTTAAATCAATATATTTTTTCGAAAATTCGACTTTTAGGAAGTAACTGATAGGGAACCTAGATAACCATTCTATAAAAAGGAAATGAACTCCTCTACACCAATTTTCACATTTTGACAAAATGCTAGAAGTCAGTAAGAATTAGATGTTTAAACACTTCGTGAATATAAAAAAATGAAAATTACATTTTTATCAATCACTAGTTCTTTTTAGAAAATTACTCCAATGGAGAAAGAATTTTCAAATGCTGTCTTCATTTTTTGGCAATTTGAAGCTGAAAGCGGCCCAAAGTCAGTAATTAGAGTTACAAAGCTTTTAAAATTAAAAATGTTAGAATTGGTCTAAAATATGGGGAAAATTTTCAAGCACTAGTTGTGGTACTTCAAATATCATATTAATTTGTTATTTTGTAAATCATGGTCAGAATCCCTGTTTCTACTTTACCGACGTTTTAAGAAATCTTTGATCAAACAGCGATTTGCTATAAGGCGCAAAGGATAATAGATTTTAAATCATTATGCTCAGAGACGCAGGACAACGATTTCACCTATAGAGAAAGAGTGGAGAAAGGTAGTACGAAGAAGGCAGTAGTAGCTAAGCACCTGACGAAAGTAGTTGTTATTTATATTCTTCCCCCACTCCGCCGCGACTTATACCATCTAGGTGTATAATATGTTTGGTTAAAGTAATCTGACACTGCGTTCGTTCAAGGTGGAATATTTGCATAACTTCCAACTTATTACTATACAAAACGTGGTTAAATTCAAAATATCTACATTATTACTAACATATACTATTAATTACTAAATATACATATACATATACATATTACTATGTATATTACATATACCATTCATATACTATTGAATTTTTGTTTTTTTCAGGAGTTTGCATGATTTACTATTTTTCGTTCAGTGGCGTAGAACAAAAGTCATGGTCGAAATGCAAAATTACAAACATATCCAGAGTTTCCACACGCTGCAATGAATAGGCTCAATTTTGTTAAGAATCAACCAAAAATGTTTTGACAATGAATACTTGCTATCATTTTTTTTCAAATGAACAGTAATTGTTAATCAATCATATTTCTCAGCTTGAAAAATAAGACAAGAAGGAATACTTAGAAAGACATTTCTTGTCGATTGCGAAAAATAATTTATATTTAACATAAAATAATATGTAAAGGGTGAATGTGTATTAGAGTGGTCCAAAAAACGCGTTTCGAACTACAGGGCAAGACAACCCCGCAAAAATTTCTATTTCCGAATAAAGAAAATCCGTAATTTTCTTTCGAAATTTGAATATTAACACGTGCCACCGGGAACCTCAAAATCGCATTTAATTAACATGGGGAAATTTTGAATTTTCGAAAAATTGAACTCATGTTCCAGGGTTTTATTGAAACCTGCCAAGTTTTTAAGGGATTTAAGAGGAGTACCACATTTTTAATCTGAGTTTGAATTTTTAGTTTAGGTCAAATTATACCTTGTAGGCTACCATGAATCGAAAATCGTTTTTTTTACTGTAACTTAAATTCTTCAATAGTCCTAAAAATTTAAAAGATTTCCTCAGGTTTTGGGCACAAAAAATTGTTCTATTGTTTATATTCTTAGGCAAATTCAATGTTTCTATATACAGGCGAAGGATTTCTGGTACAAAGTTTTCAAAGTATGTGTGTATGTATGTATATATGTGTGTGTGTATGTGTGTATGTGTGT
>NC_046657.1:11480065-11489813 GCF_010883055.1 Belonocnema kinseyi | reverse complement strand
CTATCCCATCCACACACTACTCCTTTCCCCTGCCGAGTGAGTCACGCCTACCCCGAAAGGGAAATGGCTTAATGGTGTAATAATAATAATAATAATAATATTCACAGCGAAAAAAATGGTGGTGTACCTCAGAACATTTCATGCTAAATGAATACGAAATCGCAATTTAGGTCGCTTTTTTGGCAAGCACAATTATTTATTTTAGTGTGTCTGTGTATTTTATTGTCATTTATTTTTTAAACACATAAATTTTTATTGCAACCTTGAAAAGTTCGGCTAATTTAAATTTTTCGGGAGTGTATAAATTCAAATTTTATTCTATTGCATATGGAATTTTATCTTAGCCACATGAACATGGCAAATAATTTGTATGAAGCAAGAGTTTAAGATGATAAATATTTGTCTAAGGGCATACACACAGATTTATATCTAAATATGTCAGAAAATTATATTAACAAATTTACGTCGTCACAAGTTTCTCGCTATGTTGAAGCAAAATAAAAATAAGGCATTTGAAAAAAATGTATAATATATGCACGTTTGATTAAATGAGTTTAAGAAATAAACCATTTTTACAGAAAAATAAACTCTTGTCGATGATTGTTGTTTTTATTTCATTCAATGCCAAAGGTTATCACCGCAATGCTCAGGTCCAAAATTGCAGAAATATTAGATTTATAATAATATATGAACCATTATATTTTTATAATGGTTTTCTGAATAGATACACCGAATTCTCGCTTTTATTCTCCCTGTTTTCGACCTTCTTAGAAGTGCTGGTATGCGCAGTTTCTCAGGGGAACAGGATGCGAGCGGTTGTCACTGTCCCTGTGAAATGGCCGCAGTGTGCGAGTACTCAGTCAACTAAAGTGCGCAATAAGATGCATGCCAATTGGAAACGGTTCAGGCTGCCCCTAATGTTAACGTTTCAACTCCCCCCCCCCAATTCAGGCCAAAGCCTTATATGTTGTTCAATCGTAAAAGCCTACTGGTAAAGATAACGCTCGTACTCAAATATAAAAGAATTCGAAATGTTACAAATTAACTGAATGGAAAATCTGCGAAAAGAAACTATAAGTAATCAACTACTTTTCTATCCATTATTAAAATAATTTAATAAATCAAGTTTTTTTCACAGAAGAACATTTCATTGAGATGTTAGAATAATACAAAAACCAAAATAAAAAATATCTAAGAAATTTGAAGCTTTTTATTCTTTCTAATTTTTCAGAGTCCTACAAATATTCCAAATCGGCCAAGGAATTATGAAGATTTATTGAACATACAAAAATTGATTTTTGTAACAAATTGTATATGAAATTCCAGATTGAAGTCTGCTGTTAAACTGTTTAGAAATATTCTTTGAGACTTCATGAAAAATATTTTTCTACAAATCAGCTTTCAATTAGTTTTATGAATTCAATAAAAATTTATTTCAAGCAACATAAAGTAGATTATAAGTTGCTGCCTCTATTTGTATTCTAACTGAGTATTATTTTTCAAAAAGTCTTAGTAGTTGTTATAGTAGTCACTACCTCTTTCGTTATTTCACATTATTTGTATTTTATAAGGATATTTTTCCAACACTGAAGCCCCACAGATACTTGAGATTTATGGTATGAATATTCGTACAATTTAATTAATTCTCAACGGCATATCGAGAAAATTATAATTATATGTCACAAAGAAGTTAGACTTATTTTGAGATGAATATTTCTAATTACTACTAATTAACATTTAAGAAATTCGACGATCTAATTTGGACGACACAATTTTCAGTGCCTGTATTAAAAAAAATGAATCAACAATGGGAAAGAAAAAGAATGCTACCTCCGAATCCCCTTTCTTTTTCTTATCTCTCATCCTCTTATATTCTCATGAGAATTTTTTAAATTAACAATTAGTCCACAGAATTTATATATTCAGGTAGATTATTGTATTTATTTTCCAGCTACCCTATTTAAAACATAATTGCAATAATCAAAAACTTATTTTGATAGAGCTTTTTGTATTTATAATGCAAAGAATATTAAAAAAAATTATTTCCCAAAAAAATTTATGAAAAGCATATTAAAATTGAAATGTCACATCAGTTTTCAGCTTTTAATTCATTTTAGGGGTGATGCTTAACAAGGAGACATACGGAATTTTTACGAAAATTAATTTTTTGCTACAAAAATAAGATGGATTTCAATATAGAATACGCTTTGTGGTGAGAATTTCGTACAGCTTTATTTTCCAATTTGTTTAAGAACTTTTGAAAACTGTCCTGTTATTTTTTCCCCTATTTTTTGCAATTTTAGGAACTTCTTACAATTTTACTTTAATTCAAGTGCTACAAATCTACTTTGTGTGTATTTACTTCATTTTAAAACATGATGACTTAATTGAAAAGGTAATTTTATTTTGCACAAATAATGTATTCGGCGATAGTAGCTAAGAAAATGATTTCGAATGATTTGAGGCGGTGAAGTTAAAAAAGAAGGTTTTATGGACCTTTTTCCGTGTTTACAATAATAATGATAGAACGATTTGTTTAAGCTTTATATGTTTAAAAAAATGCTTTTATTTTTCAGCATCGGATGACGAAAGACGTAAGCGATACTCTTAGCAGAGAGTTCCGAGTAGCGCGGTCGAGAAATATGATTTCAATGCTAAAATGATTTGAAAAAAGAAAATCGTTTAAGACATAGAATTGTTTAAAAATAGCCTAAAACAAAATTATCTTTAAAAATATATTTTTTCCTGATGAAAGAATGGCTTCAAAGAATGAAACCATTAAAACAAAAAATATATATTTCAAGACAAATTTTGTTTCTTTGTCGCTTAACAGTTATTAATAAATGAATTAAATTGAAAATAGTATCAGCAAAAACAGTTCGATCTACCTTCAGGCTCTTATGAACCTGCCTATATTTTAGTTTATTTGCCACTATCAGCCTGTAAAAATAGGTCAATTAAAAAAACTCGGTGTATACTAGTGCTCGGCACGCAATTGACCAGGCCAAGGTACCCTGAATGGGCTGCCTATGGATCTACTTTCTGGTTAGGTACCTACGTGCTTGACCAGACCAAAGCTTCCCTTTTTTCTTTGAACTCTTTCAGCATAAAAACTAGTTCAAATACACTGAATAATTATATAAAACTTCAGTAATCACATACAAAAACGCAAATCAATTAACGCACGTGAACGAACGACGTCAGAATATCAGTATGAGTGTTAGAACGAAGCATGGAGAGAAAGGGAGCGAGCGAGATAGAAAGAGGAACTGGTGGAAAAGAGAGAGAGAGAGAGACAGAGACAGAGAGTGGTAAAAGGTAGAGAAGTAGAAGAAGCGAAGGAGAGATAGAGAAGCAGTGAAAGAGTCAGGCCGTGGGAGAAGTGAAGGAGAGATAGAGAAGAGGAAGCGTTACTCTGGAAGCGTTATCCTCGAAGCGTCACCCTCGAAGCGTCACCCTCCAAGCGTCACTCACTTTGAGAGTTCACGCCGTGCCACATAAGAATCTATGCACCTTTTCGATTACAACATCTCCTTAATCTCTAAAGGTTAAAAATGTGAGAAGTATTAAGTATAACAGTGAATATTGAGCTAAAGTTTCTTTAGTGAATCTTCTTCAAATTTCTAACTTTCCTAGGCAAGCAACAATCTCATTGTGGCGACGTTCTTAGTTCTCCGAAATTGAACCGTCCTATTGTTCGTTTGCTACCGGCTGCGAGCTTTCAAGTGCCTGCAGTGTTAAGTGACCATTTCTTTCTTTTCTTGTTTCGTTATCAGTGTTGAAATTGTACCTTGTGAGATAAAGTGTATGATAAAGCCGAATTTCAACCATCTAAAGCCCATCCACGAGAGAGCAATTGTTTCTGGCATTTCCTAATGGAGGCTTTCCACATCTAGTAACTTATCGAGTTAACCATGCTTGTTAAAATCGACTTTACATTTAGAGGCTTTACACGCCCAGCTACTTATGGAGCTAACAATACTTGTTGAAATCTTCTTCTCTTATGGAGGCTTTACACACCTAGCAACTTATCGAGCTAACAGTGCTCGTTAAGATCTTAGTTACATATGTAGATTTCTCACGCCTAGCATCTTAGCGAGCTAACAGTACTGTCTAAGCTTTCATCTCTTTATGGAGGCGTGACTGCTCAGCAACTTCACTAGCCGCAAGCGCTCGTTAAATCTCATTCGGTTTTACAGTTTCCACATCCATTAACCCTATCCTGACGTGCCTTTAGAATGGTAGCCGGCGGATCTGCTCCACTACTTGGTTAATACCGAGCTCTGTCCTACCTTGAAGCAAGCTCCATCTCAATCTGACATCCTTATGTGAAACGTGCTCGCCTGCTTTACTACGAATAATCAAGTCTTCCAGTTGCCCCGGGTTGTTTATTTATCGTCCCTCCCCCGATCGGCGGCTATCAATTTCAAACACATTTGAATCAGAAGATGTGTAGATGCTGATTATGCTATTTTCAAATCGCTTATTGCAAAATTAAAAGTTCTTAAAAGTCCTTAAAAGTCCATTTTCCCGGAAGGATTTTTTCCATTTTCGATGATGTAAGATTTTATGAAGACACTGAAGACACAGAAGTCGACATCCGTTATTTGGGCGCGGAATAATTTAGCGCAGAATGCACGAGTTAATACGCAAGCTCTTCTACATGTGCATGATCTTACGCTTAATGATTTCGATGGCATTGAACTCGTGCTTCGTTCATGGTACAACTCCAAACGAACCGAGTATAACCGGACATTAATGTACAAATCAGCTCTTACAGCGAAAATACCCTCAAGTCGATCTTAGTTTAGCTGAATCTTAGTAAATTATTCATTTCTGAAAGACGCCCCTCTTGAAGATGAAAGACAGTAATAATTGTCATTTTTAATTTCAAAATAAAAAAGAATATCACACATCTACATCAAAAAGAAAAAGGCCATGATGAAACCAGACGATAACTAAGTTACTTGAAACCTACCTCACTCGCAAGTAATTCAGAATCATTATTTCAAAAAGTTTAAAATGGACAAAGTTACAGTGAAATCGCCGGCTTTGCAAGTAATGTATAAGTTGCCAAGATTGGAAGAAAACTGCTACACACCTGAGTTGTATCCTTGTTCCTCCTTTAGTTTCCTCTGAAAGCAGAGAAATGAATTGTTTTTTGGTTGGTTTACAAAATTGAAGCCTCTCTTTATTTCAAAATCGTAAATCCCAAATTATAGCATAGTAATCGTTAATTCGACTTGCGGTTGCACGAAAATTAACGAGAGGGCAAAAGACGCTCAGATTTCTTGGAGCAAAAGATCCTACGAAGGCATCGAGGCACCATTTGCAATGTGACAGAAAGTTTCTGAATATAGACTCGATGGTTAATGCCCCATACGTATGGTAAGAGAGGAAGTTACAGTTTCTGTCTTATGACAGGCAACAACAACAAAATTCATTGTTATTAACTTCTAGTAGTTTCAGTCTCTTTTTATTGATATAGGTTGTATAGATTCATGCTTTCTAAGCTTCGATAAATTACAGACAGTCCCAGTGAAATAAATACTATTCTAATTAGCGAGTCTCGGTAAGTGTAAAATGTGACGTCTTGTAACAAAAGGAATAAAGTTATTACTTCACCCTGAATCAGAAAGGTTTTGTGCAACATTAATTTGCCCCGAAAATTCAAAAGTAAACAAGGATCATAACCAAGAAGTTCAGAATCTATTACGCGATGTTGTAAGAAGGTAAGGGCCTGATTTGTGGAACTGCGGTGTTTGTGTCCGTCAAAACGACAAAACACCTGCCAATTCATTGTAGCATATTCAGAAGTTTCTGGTAAGACACGGCTTTACGCAACTTCAGCAGCCTACCTAAGACAACTATTTCAAGACGTAGAGGAAATAAAACAGAATCAGGAAAAGGAATATTTTACTTTACCGGAAGGTGGCTTTAAGGAGATGTCTCAAGAGTGGGAGACCTTAGCCTCCAAAAATAAGTTCTTTAAAAGAAAATTCGTGGACGTTTTGAGCCCTATAGCACCAGAAGGGCAAATACTTCTCGGATTAATCTCGTGTAAAGCCCAGAATTTGCAATGATGACTTTCACTGTTTCTAAACGCGAACCTGCAGGTTAACGAACCAGCGATCGCGTTCCCCGAAAATTTCGGACTTACCTTTACTTTTTTCATTTCTACTTAGAAATATTATTTTTTTAAATATTTAAATTCATAATGACATGTAATTTATATCATATGAAATTAAGCCAATTTATATTGTTGGTCAATTCAATTGATCATAGCTCTCTTTGTGTAAACAATTTTCCGACTTCGCCCCTCACCGGTCACTTCCACAGTATTAAACAACCTTAAAAGAACTTATTAGTGGATTTCGCTGAATCTTAGACATAACACAATCCCATAGGATTCATTAGTACCAAGAATTCCACATTAAATAAATTACCAGGTTTTACCAGCATGACGCAATGACCTTTTGCCTTTTCTCGGGAAGCTTAAATCCTGCATTATTATTATTATTATTATTATTATTATTATTATTATTATTATTATTATAACATAAAGCCATTTCCCTTTCGGGGTAGGTGTGACTCACTCGGTAGGGGAAAGGAGTAGTATGTGGAAGGGATCGAGATTTTTCAGATTGACCAGAATTCTCGTGCTATTTAAGTAAATAAGACCTTCGTTCCGCAACACTTCTCCGACCCAGGTTACTGATTAATCTCTCTAGCAATCACCCCAAGCGAAGAACTTCACGAAGTCGTTATGTAAGGTTCCCCGCTTGGATCTATTAGTGGCCAAGGTCTTTTGTTTTTTGTTTCAGACATCGTTCACTCTACTGACACTCTTTTTACTAACTATTTGCCGCCATACTTTCCTCTCCTGGCATACTTCTCTAGCTTTTTTTACGTCCATGCATTTTTTCATGCAGGCTCCCGTGTTCCTGTGATTTCTTATGTCTCTTCTAACTAAGGTCTCATTCAAACATTCTAACCATTCTTTCCGCGGTCTACCTCTGGGCACGCTGCCATTTACTTTACCTTGAGGTACACTTGTTTCGTTAGTCGTTCATTTGACATCAATCTAATTCGTCATCTATCTTCCCGCCCCTAGTAAATAAGCTACCAAGGTATACGAACTTATCAACTTGTTCAATTCCCTCATCATTCAATAAAATATTGCATAGTGTTTTCTCACTCTTTCCTTCGAACACCATAGTTTTTGTTTTATTTGCGTTAATTTTGAGGCCCATGCTTTTCATGCTTGCGTCTAGTCTATTCAACATTCTTTGTAAGTCTTCGATAGACTCTGACATAACAACCTTATCATCTGCGAACGCTAACCCACGGACCCTTATTGTTTCGAGATCCACACCCTCTTCATCGAAGAGAGCCATTCTTAAACACTTTTCCATAAATATTATAAATAACCATGAAGATATAATGCATCCTTGTCTAACTCCTTGAATAATATCGAAGCAGTCACTCAGTTTCCCATTCACTCTCACACTCGCTTTTCTACCTATATATATTGTTTTTATAGCTTGTAAGACCCATCCATTGACTCCATACTCTTTCAGGACTTCCCAAAGTTTACTTCTATCTACCTTATCAAAAGCTTTTTCTAGGTCAACAAATGCACAGAAAACTTTTTTTCCTACTCTCAGACTTTTTTCTGTTATTTGCCTTAAGCTAAATATTTGATCCGTACATGACCTTCCTGGCATAAACCCACTTTGGACTTCCCAAATCTTTGCTTCTGTTATTTTCATTACCCTACGAATAAGTATTTTTGAATATATTTTACTTACGGTGCTTAATAAACTAATCCCTCTGTAATTATTGCGCTCGCTTTTATCTCCCTTTCTCTTGTACATTGGTACGATAATCGCTTTTTTCCAATCGTCTGGGACGTCTCCCATCTCGAAACATAAATTTATCAATTCACACAGTCTATGTGGTATGCACGCGCCAACGTGTTTAAGCATTTCAGCGTTAATACCGTCTACCACGGCAGCCTTACCGTTTTTCAAGTTCTTAATTATATCCCTAACCTCAGTGACACAGACTTTCTCAATTGAGTTTTCCATCGCATCGTGTTCAACATCGCAGTTCTGGTGTCCTATAGCTTCATCTCCGAACTTTCTCCTGAAATAGTATGTGAAAGCCTCTAGTATTCCGTCTGCATCATATACCATTCCCCCCCTACTATTTATCATGTTGACAATTTCTGTACTTTTGTTTCCTTTCATTTTTTTATAAAGTAGTTTCCTGCTTTCTTCAAAGTCGTTTTGTATTTTTATCTCTTCTTCTGCTATAATGGTATCTTTACTTTCTTTAACCAATCGTTTAAGTATCCTGTTTGCGCTTCTATAATCATTTTTACGTCTATTTCATTCCTCATTGCTAAGACCTGCGATCTTCAAAGTCCTCTTGTACGCTTCTCTTTTTGCTTTTTGGGCAGACTGAATTTCATCATTCCACCACGCATCACCAGACATTCTTCCTACAACTGCGGTAGCACACACTTCGATCGTGCATCTAACAAGGATATCCCGTAACAGTGTTCAAGCGCGCTCTATATCTTTTTTTTTATACGGTCCTCCCATGGTGCCCTATCTATGCTTTCGATTATCTTATTTTGGAAATCTATTCGCACATCCGGTTTCTGTAGGTTCTTAATTTTGATTCGCGTTTGTTTTGGTTCTCTTTTTCCTCCATCCCCGACCTAAGTTAATTTTTGAGATCAGATGGTAATGATCAGTATTGCATTCAGGACCCCTCATGACTCTTGTATCTTTGACTAACTCCCTTAGTCTTTCATCCGCAACCACAAAGTCCATTATACTGCGGCTATTTCCTTTAGGCCTGGTATACATGTGGATCATTTTATGCCTAAACCAAGTATTTGTAATAAACAGACCCCTTTCTAAGCATAGACCAACTAATTTATCTCCGTTATAGTTTGTTCTTGGATCCCAAAAATTACCTAATACTCTTTCTGTATCCTGATTTTGGATGCCCACCCAACCGTTTATGTCTCCTAGTAGAATTATTCTTTCCCCATGTTCGCAAATGTTTATTGTGTCATTTAAAGTGTCCCAGAAGGCGTCTTTTACTTCTCTAGGATAACTATCAACCAGCGCGTAGCATGTTATGATAAATAGTCTTCTGATTCCTACTTTCACTCTAGCCCAAAGCAGTCTGGGAGACACGAAACCATGGTTTCCGAGATGCTGCTTTGCTCTTTCATTCAAAATCAGACCTACTCCTTGTTTACCACGTGATTCACAGTCTACTCCTGACTATGTTTAAATCCGCCTTTCAACACGCCGTTTTTTATGCCTTTGGTTTCGCATCCCTTTTTCTTTGTTTCAGACACACATAAAATGTCTAGTTTCTTCACGTCCATAGTTTCACGCAATTCTTTTACCTTGAGATCATTTAATACCCTAGCATTCCAAACACCCAGTCTCCATTCGTCGCCTGAAACGTGACCTTTAGATTTTCCGTGTGCATGCCTTTTGTCATTAAAAGTTCCAGTCCTTTCTGAGGCTATTTTGTAGTTTGTATTATTCATTGTTTAGATTATACGCCCAACTAACACTTTTATACAATAAGTTTATTTTCTGAGCCGAAATCATGCAAAAGTTAAGTATCAAATCTTCATATGGTGGAGATAGTAGTTCTAACGCCAGTCCCACCAAAAACTTCAGTTAATATGGAAGGGTTGGGAGGGGGGGGGGGG
>NC_046657.1:11433357-11479965 GCF_010883055.1 Belonocnema kinseyi | reverse complement strand
TGAAGAAATATAAAATGTAAATCCAGAAAAAAATAAAAAACCAAAAAAGACAAATTTTCAAGAAATATTTAAATCTCAATCAAAGCCAAAAACAGGTATTTTCGATAAAACAGTTGAATTTTCAACAATATAGATAAATTTTCAATTGAAAAGAAAACGTCGACCAACTAAAACAGATTAATTTTCAACCGAACATTTGCACCTTTAATCAAAAGAATTGATTTTCTATTTTGAGTTCTAAAAATCTAAAAAAAATATTTCGGTATTCTTGAAGGTTAAAAAAAAGTTTTAACAGTTTCTGTTACCAAAATTGTCCATTAAAATATTGTAAAATACCAGCAAAGCTAAAGTAATAAACAGATTCTACGAATAGTTAGAAAAACTGTTTGTTTTAATTTCACCCGCAATGACCATTTATTGTTAAAAATAAATTTTCTCCTTCAATACTCAGTTTGATCTATGCAGTTTTACATGAAAAGCAATAAAAATATAAATGTTATAATTTTTCAGTGCACAATACAGGATTTAGTTATAT
Source organism: Belonocnema kinseyi (assembly GCF_010883055.1). Taxonomy (NCBI): domain Eukaryota; kingdom Metazoa; phylum Arthropoda; class Insecta; order Hymenoptera; family Cynipidae; genus Belonocnema; species Belonocnema kinseyi. Next base: position 11,479,430 of record NC_046657.1, on the reverse strand, counting down.
GAAGGAATATATTATGCGAAAAATAATGTGAATGGATTGCAATTTATAATTGGTTAAAGATCGTACAAGAGGCTCACAGCGCTCTCTCGTGGGTATACATATTAGCGGAGTACGCATTAGTATGCATCTAAATAAAATTTAGGGTACAAAAATTCAAATAAGTTCTCTTCACACTTAATCTAAACTATGGGTGCAAATGTGCAACATAAATTTGCTGTGGCCTCAGGATCCGGCGGAACAGAAAAACCACTGGATCTGTTTCCAATGTTGGTACAATCTCGTGGGCATTGTTATTTTCTATACGTATTTTAACTCTTTGATAGGTGGTACGAAGATCCACTTTGGGAAACACGATTGGACACAAACGTCCAGTTTTAATTAATCCAATGATGTGCATGTACTCCCTATCTGTCCCTACTCGATAAAAGCCTGCTGATAAACGCCAAATTCGAAACGGACGTATGTAACTTTTGTAATTATGAACATTAGTGAATTCCAATGGAGAAGGCGAAATTGCGCCAGGCTTATGTGGATAACCTGCTTCTGTAAAAATAATTTGAAGTATAAAATTATTGATTAAATTGCATACAACATTAATTTAATATGTCAGAGTTTCGAGTGTAAAAATTTATCAGGGTACTATTCGGGGCCTAGATAAACTGCTTTGACTGATAAGAAAAAAGAACCTTTTCCGGAGGATCAGAAGCAGAATGAAAAATTGAAACAAATACTACACAACCGCGCAAGCAGTTTCAAGATGAAAATATCAATGTTGGTGTTAAATATTTTACTTTCCTTATGGAAAAGTTTGGACAACGGATTCGTTTTGAGGACATCAACATTTTGCCGGGTCACCTAGTCTTGCCTATAAGTACCTCAAAATGTTATTATTAAACTATCGTAATATTAATATCATGACACTGTGCGCTCGTAGAAAAATAATGACTTCATTTGAACGATTAGAATGCGAAATAAATATACTGCAACTAAATCTGCACTTTAGATTATAAATATTATATTCACAAATAAGAGTATGAAAACCTGATGATATGAAATACAGTACACTAGTCAAGGTCTTCATTTTCTTGAAACACAGAAAATAACTTGTTCAGATTTTTGATAAGAATATAAGGAACAAAGATTCTTTGAAATGTATCTATACTTATTATATTACTCATTAATACTTTTTCCTCCTGAAATATTATTTATTTTTTAATTTTGGACTCCCACACTGAAGACGAAAAGAAAATGCCGATTTATGTGACATTGCTGTGTACAATTTAGAGGAAAATATCTTCTCACGTCATAAAAGTATTATTAATTTTTTCTAAGGCATGATAGCAGTTTATCTTTTTACAAAATATGAATTTATGTGCAAATTATAGTATTTATTATTACGAAGCATTTATTAATTATCTAAAACTGTCTTCAGGAGAGGGGGTCCGGAAAATCTTACAAATCTTTAATTTGAGAGGTGGGGGGCCCAAAGCATTTCGTAGAGAGGTTGCCTCATTCGAATTATTTAATTTAAATAGGCTAATTAAAACCTGTTTGACTGTTAAAATTACTGTTTAAGGCTTTACACTATTGCACTCATTATACTTATAAGTATTAGTTATATTTTTTTAATGTAATATTTCATACTGAATACATCCATTACATATAGAATTGTTAGAAAACGACATAAATTGTTCATTTTATACAATAATGCCTGGTAGAGTCAAGTTGTTATAAAATAGTTATAGTGCGAGGGTACATTTGCGAGGCTGTTGAGTCGGATGAAGGGCCGAGAGTTTGGGCAAATAGTCGAAAGTTAAGGCAATTTCAGAAACATTTCAGAAGTCGGACAGTTGTATATATCTTCTTCAATACTGACAGATTAAAAGACTGAATCTGACGAAGGAGACGCTTGTTTCTGCTTTAGAGAAGCCCCTTTATTGATTTAATATTCTGAATGTGGCTTTTACATACGCCTGGTTATCGGTAAGTCTTTATGTCAATAATGTACAAATTAGTACTAAAAGTAAAAACACCCTCAATTCGACCTTAGTTTAGCTCAATCTTGGCAAATGATTCCTTCCTGAAAGATGCTTATCTGGAAGATGAACCTCTGCTTCTTCAACGTTGTTTTTCAGATAAGAAACTAAAGCTGGGTTTCCAAATGGCCTTCAATCTTGTATGCATACCCTTTTGTATAGATAAATCTTCTGGCTTTCGAAAAGAATATCAATGGGAAGTTGAATCGAAAGTTTTTCAGTAACCAATCCAGGCCATCCACAGATTGCGATTATATGATGCAGCAACTTTCTAGACGCTCCTTTCGAGTAGCAGGTACTTCAGGCAGCCTGTTACACCTTCTTGCGTGTAGCGTTAATCTTAAATCGATCTCCACGCAGGTTTAATTGTCCGAGCGATCCTGTCGCTCCACAGAAAAACGCTGGTGTTAAATTTGTTGCAGCTCAAATTTCATTGGTCTCCCCATGAGCATTTGAAACAATTTTCAAGTCTCAAATGTATTCCTCTAAACGTAGGTGCACATCTGGGCATCTAGGGGAAAGTATCATTTGGAGACTGAATTTTGGCTCAATGCCGAGAGTTGTGGAGTGCTGAACCGCTGTCAGCCACCTACACACCTGTCAAAACTACTATTTGCATTGCGATATTAGACTAAATAATTGTTAATAGGAAACTAATTAAAATAATATTTTCCTAGTTTTCAACTTTCTTTCATTTAAAAGACCAGTCACTTAGATTAAAATGATAACTTCCTAGTGCAACTTCCAAATATTAGGTTAGTCATGGCCGCCGATATTTAAACTAAGCCCGGGATGTGTGGAAAAAATCATGACCGTCTACATATACAATTAGGTATTTTTACTTACACCACCAGCTAACTTCACTTTTTTGAATACAGAAAATATAGAGGAAATTCCTTCGACCGAACATGCATTAATTATGATGCAGACGGTCAGGGCTTAGTTTTCACATCCCGGCTTTGGTGGTTTCAATATTATGTAGGTTTTGACTAACCTAAGATTTGGATATTATATCACGCCAAGTACAATTTTTAGTCCAAGACACAAATAGTCACTGGTCAATGGGAGGAAATTAAATATTAGGTAATTACTATTATAACTTTCCTGCTTATCAATATCTATTTCAGTTAAATAAATAAAATTGTGGACGATACTTCAGGTTGCTCTGGATAAGAAAAAATAGTGTCTGAATAATGCTTTTTCTCTCGATTCTCCAAATGAACCTGTGTGGCGAAAATTGGTTGCAACTCACTTGAACACCGATTTCGGTGTACAATGGAGGATCGGCGATTTTCTGTGTTATAATATATGTAAATATCTTAAGTCGCTTCTTCAGACAAGTTATTATCCAGCAGTTTTTTAGGATTGGCAAGTTCCCTTTCTTCGATATACGAGAAGGAAGTCATATTCTCGAGCACACTTTGAATTTGCGATTCGAGTTATTCGTATGCGAATATACTGAACAGCGTTTCCGCTTTTAATTTGCTGCAAAATTCTAGTACTTTACTAGTGACAAACAATTTGAGCCAAAGAAATTATTTGTAGAGTCGTGTGTGAAATGCGCCAGGCATGCGGATGGTTTAAACATTGAATGCTTTCGATGTTAGCACGTGGTGCCGGATGAACTTAGTAAAGGTATATTAAGTATAAGATTATATTAAAACTACAATGTGAAAATGTTTTATTACTCATATTTCTGTGCAATATGATATTAGTGAAGACAAATATGGTTCAAAGTCCAATTGAGGTTAGGTAGGCAAATACAATTGTAGATTTTTTTCTGTTATTTTTGCAAGTAAATTAAGGCCATGTGATGAGTATAACAGCTGATCAAGTTAGCCCTAAGATCAATATTTTCTCACCCATATTGAAAAATAACAGTTTGAATAACGCGGAAATTTTTTTCGGGAAATGTTAATAAATGTTAAAGGATCTTTTGTGGCCTTGCAAAGAGATAGAGAAAGAAAAAAGTTTATTTATGCAAATAATGATTATCGACGGACACATTTAGTCTTTACAGCAGAAGTTTGACATCTAACTTTCTCTGTAGGTAATCATGCAATCTGTTTTACCCACAGACCCGTAGAAGTTCGAAATTGTCTACTCGCTGCGCTAGTGCTGCTTTGAAACAGCTGATACCAGACTGATACGTATGTCCGACCAAATATGTTTATTTGCATGTTGGTTTGCCCCACTTTGATAAATATAAACCGCATAACTAGCCCATTGATAACAGTGCAAATTGCTTGCAGGGTTTGACGACAGCACGGTCGGTATTTTTCCAAAATAGTAATTAAAAAAAACTTTTTTCACTATTCTAATTATTTAGGACCAGAAACAGATTCTTGCAAGCCTTCTATTTATCGAGCCAAATTTTTAACACGATATCTCATTCCGTCCCATCAGCGCCCCAGGTTTTTTTTGTCTCAAAATTTTCGTGAATCTTAAGCATAATAATTACTTGGCTTTCAGTACAGTAGGTGCCAGGTTTTTTCAAGACGCGTGTAGCCGTTTCAGACCTACGCTATGATGCCATATGGCATCACTGGGCGCAAATCACGAGCGATACAAATATTTATGCGCCTGCGTTCGCAGCGATGCCATATGGCACCAAGGGACGCTGAAAGTTTAAAGTCGCTTCTTATACCGCGAATTCTCTTATTAAAACTGATCATCGTTATTAGAAGCGTCAAGTTACAACCAAGAATAGTACAAATGAATAACGTTTCTTCGGCTTTTTCCTGGCGCGGACCTGCAGGATAACAAAGCTGGCGATCGCCTTCCCTAGGATTTTACACTTTCCTTTACTTTTTCACTTAGAAACAAAGAAATATTATATTAAAAAACTGACCGCATCGCAGACATACTCTCCTCGATTGCGGCTTGCTTCGCTCGCAACTTTGAGCGTGCCTACAACGCGCGACTGTTGGTTCTCGCGCTTTACATTTGATCATATATTTCTCTCGCGTTTCGCGATCGATAATGTATTTACCTCGGACCAAGCACTCTGTCCTTGTGCACAGGCTTTTCAAAACTAATGCTCATAGCATCGACAATAGTAATTTGGTGATTGTCATTTCTCTCTCGTTAAAGCTCCTTCGGCTTTAATGAGCACATTGTCATCGCGTATCTCCTGCTTTGCACTTATAAAAAAAGCGCATTCTTTAAAGAAAATTTTGTTATTACAAATGTTACTGCAACTTTTGTTGTTTTTTCATAAACTGAATTTGTTAATTCCAATGTTATTTTATAATTTAAACTTTACACATACGGTCTACTGAACAGCCCTATCGTTTTTTAACTTCTAAATTATGTCCCTAGCTTCAGTGACCCAGATTTTGTCAATTGCATTTTCTACTGCATCGTGTTCTACGTCACAGTTCTTGTGCTCGATTGCTTCATCTCCTAATAATTAACTAAAAGAGTCTCCCAAAGCGTCCAGGGTGGAAAGTCTAGTTACAACAACAGTCCCACGAAACTTCGATTAATGAGGAGGGATGGGGGTAGGGTGATCAGTTTCTACTCAAAAATTTCATTTTCGTTTATTTCTTTGAGTTTTGTAAGTGCCATAACTCTGGTACAGTCCTATGAATAAAGGTGCAGAGGATTTTTGAATCATGAATAAAGTGGCCTTACAAATTTTCAAAATGCGCGCACGTTTTGAATTATCTATCCAAAATGGCTGGCTAACAAACTTGAACTTTATTGTTCGACATTAAACAAGTGTATCAAAGGCCAATCTTATAGAATAATTTTTTCAAAAGTTATCATGCTCACAGGCAAACATACAGACACATTCGTAAAAACCTGTTTTTTGTATTCAGGGGGTCTAAAAATGTTGACCTTTTGACAAAAAATTAGGAGGAGTGCTCCAATTTTATACAAATCTAATACCTTATCTGATGAGAATGTAAACATAAATTAATTAGTCATGAATATTTTTTTGATAGTTCTGTTTTTGGTTTTAATCGTAAAAAATATCATTGAAAACATACCAAAATTAAATTTTTTGAAACCCCACACAAGAAATGAAAAAGAAATGAAAAGACAAGAGTTGTGATGAGAATGTGCCACATAGCAGGCAGATTTTTTTGGCCTTCATTGATGTTTTTTACAATTAAAGCGAAAACTAAGCATCCACTCAAACAGAGGTTCATAACAAATTTGTAGATCTTTTTCAAATGCACTAATTTGCCCACTCATGTTTTACCGTATTTTGCATAGCTTGACATAAAAATGTGATTGTTGGATTTTCCATTATTTCTTATGCTGTCAAAATTTGAATTTTCGATTTTTCCAGATAATTCAAAAAGGTGTTAAGATAATCTTGTAGGATATTCAAGAAGCAACATTTTTCCAAAATATTCTAAATACGCTTACTTTTGAATTTCTATCCAAAATGGCTGGCTAAAGAACTTAACCTTTAGTTTAGGACACTAAAAGAGTGTACCAATGGCCAATCTAATAGAAGTTTTTTTTTAATGATCGCGTTCAGAGACAGACATACATGAAGAAAATGACAGCGGCTTTTTCGAAAAAATAAAAAATTGAATTTTTCAAAAATCCCATCTTTAAATTTTCTTCCAATTTTGTTGTTACTTGTCCTCTTCTAATAAATATATCTTGTAAATTTGATGCTAAATTCCTTGCAAATCGGAAGAATACATTTCGCCTAAGTTCCTCTAAAAGAACAACATGTTTCCGAGAGATTGTGCGATTTAAAGTGTATGACCATGCCTAATGTGAAATGGATTTAGTCTCTAGCGAATATAAATTCATCAAAATTGTACATCTACGTCATACTAGAACTTCACATTGAAAATTATATCTTTTTTGAATCAATTATAATGAATTATTATTAATTTAATATAATTGTCAAACTATTTATTTAAAGTGGGCGTTTTACGAGATGAGAAATCTGGGCACGAGCCAAAAGCAAAAAACAAACGGAACAGAAGAAGAAACAATCGAAGTTCAATATTATGTATTGTATGATCTATTTCTTCAAATTATGAACCTCGATAAACATTTATTTTTATTTTAAATTGATATTAGTGAGCGATGATAAAACTTCATGGACCAAATCCACTTGCGTGCTGCATGCAAAATTATTCTAAACGCCGAAACTGATAGCAATCATGAAAAGACAGAAGGAAACATCGAAGGTGACGTTGTTGCATGACCAAAGAAAAAGTAAAAAAAAAGTTGAAACAGCTGGAAAAAGAATTATTCGAAAATATTCAAACAAATGAAATCCAAGTTTACTTGAAGAAAACGGAAGAGAGACTTAGCAAAGCTCTGAAATCTGTTGAGCGCCGAGTGCTTTGACATATTAAGAGCAGAGTGGAAGCTATTGACAAAAGTATAGCTCTCAATGCCAACGTGAGATCAAATGTGTTTCCAGAAACCAGTGCATTAAAGACTACTTTGACAATAAAAGATGTCGCTGAATTCAAAACTTTTGCCACGGAACTTGTTGAAAATATGAAGAAGATTGACGCTCTCGTAAGTGTTTTCTGAAATATATTTTATTCACAAGAAAAAAGTATAAAGCAACTATTATAGTTTACTATTTGATTTTCAGAAAATAATTATGACGATTGCCATTCATAATAGATGTGAGAAGACAAAGGATTCCGTGGCTGCTATTTTAGGTGCCATCATGAAAAGGGACCTTCAGTCTCATTACAGCGCAACTGAAAAAGATAAGAAAAAATTGGGATATACGAACACTTTTCATCACATGCGCGGTAAGATATGATTTGCATTACGCTCGCGTTAAAATATTTTAACTGATTTAAAATTGTAAACATTCGAAGATGCTAGCTTCCTAAATTTGAAAAATTTAATTATGTCAGTATTTAAAGTTTTATTGAAGCTTGTTAAGCTGGGACTTTCTAATCATACGATTACAAATGCTTTGAACATAAACATTTTTTATTGTATAACTTGGAGCAAGTGAAATTGAAGATTTTTGAAATTGAAAAGATGTGAATTTTATATCATGTGATTCCTAAACTGATCACAATTGAAGAAGTTTGAATATTTCACGTTCTTATGGTAGAACTTTTAATGCACTTGGGTTTCATATTTCAAACATTTACTAATAGAAATTATTTACTTTTAAGTGCATTTAAATGAAAATATCAGCAACTGTAAGGTTTGAAAAATGTTCTAATTTCCGTTGGTTTTGAATGGTTAAAACTATTATTTTCAATATCCATAAATTTCACTTCAAGTCATTCCGCAGAGGGCGGTGACGAGATGAAAGACGGCGAAAAGATCTCCGGCGTTCGAATCGCATTTGTAGCAGAACCTCAGAATCCAGACTTTCCTCGGTATTGCTGAGGGTAGAGCAGCGGGGTGTGACCTGCTGAAGAAGGCAGAGCCGGCCCGAGCTTCCTCGGCGGCGAGGGGTAATCCCGATGAATGAGGGACCCAAGCCTCGAGAAGTTCACCCAGTGAAGGCAGCGGCTATGAGGGCTGCACCCTCAGCGCCCACTGTCGTGGCGGCAAACTCCCGCATTCAACATAAATGGGCTCGATCAATATCCATAATTTTCACTTCAAGTCATTCCATTTTTTGGGTTGCCCATTAAAGATGTTTGATTTTCTTAGAGTTTGTTCTCTACCCGTCTGTGACGAGAAAGAGTACGAGGGGCAGAGAAACAGTTTATAGGGGGGTGAGAGGGCAGGTTAATGATGTGGTTAAGGAGAAGAGCGAAATCCCTGGGACGCGTGGCGGCGCTAAAAGGAAAGGCACAAGTGGAGTCACCAATTCGGTTTGGAATGGATTGGTGAACGACCACCAAAGACCTCTTTTTTGAGGAACCGTTAACCTGAAAAAGCATTAGTCGAACCTAAGGCTACGATGGGGCGGGGCAGCATATCTGGCAGAGGGCGGTAACGAGATGAAAGACGGCGAAAAGATCTCCGGCGTTCGAACCGCTTCTAGTAGCAGAACATCAGAATCCGGACTTTCCTCGGTATTGCTGAGGGTAGAGTAGCGGGGTGTGACCTGCTGAAGAAGGCAGAGCCGGCCTGAGCTTCCTCGGCAGCGCGGGGTAATCCCGATGAATGAGAGACCCGAGCCTCTAGAAGTTCACCCGGCGAAAGCAGCGGCTATGAGGGCTGCACCCTCAGCGCTCACTGTTGTGGCGGCAAACTCCCGCAATCAACATAAATGGGCTCGATCCTCCTGGATGGCCCTGCTTTACCGTATCTCTAAGTGAGTGAGACCGGTGGAAATGTGTGTCCTCCCTCAGTGCAGAATCACAGCAGGGAAAGTGTTAGGGGCACCTCCCGAGGTGTGGCGGCGCACAGTGGTCAAAATCCCCAAAAAGCTGGCCATAATACAATAATGTCATCATTTTAGGAAGAATTTTCTTTCTCTGGGTTTTTTGGGGCCTCTGATTATGAATCTGATATTGTTTCTTGAAAAAAATGACAGTTACAAAATGGCGGAGGATTCTCAAAATTTTTTATTTTTTAATGAAAAAAAGGATCACTTCGAGGTTTTCGGGTTCGCTGATTACGAATCTGATATTGGTTTTTGGAAAAACAAAATGGCAGTTATAGAATGGCGGAGGATTCTTACTACATTCTTCTTACTTACTTCTTACTCTTCTTACTACAAAATTGATTCCTTAGTCACTCAGCATTTTTGCTGAAAAAATTTCGTTCCGTCCTATGTGCATCATTCCACCTTCTTTCAAATCAGAAAATAATTTCTTGAGTCGTTTTTTACACTCTGGTTATAACGTGTATGGAATACTGAGTTTTTGGGAAAACGAACGTTCGATAACGACGTAACATTTTTCAGCATCAGCAGAAATGTTGTTTTTGACTAATTTAAACAATTCCTTTTAGGTTAAACAAATTCGCTGTTTTGTATCTCAATGATCAGTGTCTGGAAAAATAACGTTTTTACAATTTTATGAGAGTTATGTTATATCACTGAAAATTCTTCTACATTTAAAATATTCACAATATTTTCTAATATTTAAAATTACTTCATGAAATAATGTTATCAAAATCAGATTATTTACTATCCTTATATCTCATATATTAATGAACATTTATTTAATAGTATAAAATATGACACATTACGTTTCAATATTGGGTCTATATTTTGTTCTCGTTCAAACAATCGGTTACTTTAATGATCAGATATCTGTTTATACCGTTATTTGAAGGTTATAAAACAGTGAAATAACCAAAGTTTACAATGTTACAGTATGAATAACGTGCACTGCACAGTGAGAGTTTCAGAGCGCATCTGTTTAATCTACCTGAATTAATGTCTCAAGACCAAACGGGCCACTTTGGGCAGCTAATTTTCAAATATTTTTCACGTGAATATGTAATTTTCCATTGGAAATTGAAAACAGGGCACGACCTAGTAAGACTTTTTTCTATAATCTATTTTCATTAACGCGAATTAATATAAGAATTTAAAAACCGAAGTAAATTGGTTATTAATTTTCTACTTTTATCTTTGTCATATCTATCTATGTTGCACTATTTTTTAAGTACTTACATTTACGAGAACGATGTGTGCACACAATAAAGGAAGAAACAGGCTTAGACGAGAATGTGTCCTTAGATATCGTTCCCGAATGATGCTAGGGGCACTACTGCATTTATTTGAATGTTTGAATTTACCTCAAAAAAACATTTTTTTTTGCATTATGGTCAGCTTTTTAAAATCTTTGACCACTGTGCTGCGCCGCGAATCACTAATTCCTGTTTCATCACGGCGCAAATCTAGCAATTGCCAGGCCCCATCGACGAATAGCCACGGTTCCCCCGAAACGTAAGAGGCGATTAAAGGCGGTGAAGGTGGTGCTGCAGGAACGGCGGCTTGAACCGCTTCCTCAACTCTTATGCGGTGCTGTCTCCTCTCCGGTCAGCAGCGAGTTACTCGTAGCGGGCGGCTTACCGTTGTTGATGCTATGGGCGGGCAGTAGCGGTTCGGCTCTCCCAGAGAGCCTCAAGTCGTTGACGGGCTACGGCAGCTCTCTTAGGTGTATCACCTAGGCGGCTGGCCTGCACTACTCCCGGACAAGGTCGACGACTGGCGGCTGCTCGCACCGTCAAGAGTTGACGACCAGATGCGCTGTTTGAGACGGCGGCTCCCAGAGCCATCTACGCCTCTCGATTATGAAAATGAACGGAGGCACTAATGGCGTGCTTGTTCCGCTGGAGAAAGGTGGGGCGTTGCTGCTCTCTCTGCTCGCGGCGACGCTAGGTGCGAGGATTACTGCCCGTATCTTGTCAACTCTCTGTCATTAAGAGGGGTGTTTAGAGAGAATTGATAAAATAAAATTACAAAATGTAGAATGCTGCATATAAGGAATAAAATACTTGAATTAATAACACAACAATAAAAATATGTTTATTGGAAATGTATAGAAGGAAAACAAGTTTTTGTTACGGAAGCAAAAGTGTATCTGAGCTTCGTTGAGAGAGTGTAGCAAGTATTCAGGTATGATGAGACACTTCGGAGGTGTGACAAAATTTCTATAATCGCTGTGATTGGCGATGACACGGAGTAGAGGTGGTATCGGAGAGTTCAGTTAAAGTCCGGAAAACTTTCAGGAAAAATGAAAAACCGTCGGTAATGTTTCTGGAGTCTAGATCGGCCCGACAATGTACTGTATAATTACAAATACCATAAGCCTAATCCTTGGCACTGCTCTGTAAACACGTTCTGCCAGTAAAGGTATAAATTAAGGATTAAGTTTTTAACTAGAAATTATCGAATGTACAAATTCTTGAGATTGTGGAGCCGAATTGCCCTTTACGGAACATCTGCTTGGATATGGTTGAAAATATGAAGCAGGAATTACCTGTTCTTCTATAAAATTAAGAAAATATAATATCTGAAGAGGGACTATAATTTTGGAAAAATCTTAAAATTAGAAATGAAAACCATGTGAAATTGTTACGACGCAACAAGGGGTGTTTGCACAGAGAATACCGAACCCGAGCACCGTGGGACACAAAGACAAAACACCACACGATACCAGAAAATGACACTTAGCGATGCTCCCGGATCCTGGAACAAGGAGAACACAATCCCGGATGATAATCCACGGTAACTTATGACGAAGGGTGACGACGAGGAGGGTTAATAAAGACACGTCACTGATAATAGAAAAGAAAGGAAGTTTATTTGTATGCGGTTGATGGTATAGGAAGAGAAAACGGAACGGTATCCTTCCCACCGACTCTCGCTAGCCACAACTGAGCGGTGAGGGTCGTCTGCCAAGGCCCGCGTTTAGACTGTTTTATTCGAAAATCTTTCACTTTACAAAATTTAATTTCAATTTTTGAGCGTAAATTTCATTTTCAGACCATTCAATTTGAAATTTTTTAATGAAGAAAAAGAAAAATTACTTAATATTTAGAAGTATCTCAATGTTCATTCAGAATTAGTAATTATGAATGAAGTATTTGAAACTAAAGACAAAAAAAACTAAACTTAAAGAGTTATAATGTTCATTTTTGGAGGAGAAAAAGCGGATCAAAATAAACGAAGTCGAACAAGTAGAAAAGAGGCTCTCGTACTAACAAGTGCATGACACAACGGGGATTTTTCGATTCGATAAGGAGAAGGACTAAATTAATTATTTTAACCAAATTAACTTACTTACTTTCATCACAATTCTGCGGATTAACCTAGACCTGTCTTTAGGTAGAGAAAAATGTAATTATTGTGCTCATGTGCTCTTAGCTAATGCCACAAGCAAACTGTATGCTGATAGATTTATGTTCATTATTCACCTCTGAAGTCATATCCTTTCTCCTCCTTACGTTACCATGCTTCAAAAGCGTTTCTTTACTCTCCTTTAAGGGTATGTGATACTTAGAAAATTGTCGATTTTACCAGTTCTGGGTTCCCCTGGCTTTTTTTCTAGAATAATAAATATTGTGTCTTAAAAATTTGGGAAATTATAGCGAACATGCTAACGGACGTCCACACACCCTTTTTTTGTGGGTTAATTCAAAAAAGTTCTAATTTAGCAAAATATGATTAATTCGCATAGCGCTTAGGAAACAGTATCGATTTTTTCAGTGTTAGATTCCCCCGGCTTTATTCCTCGAATAAGAAATATTTTGCCTTTAAAACCTGGGAAATGATAGCGAACATGCTAATGGACGTCCCCGCACACTTTTTTGTGTTTTTTTAGCAAAAAAAATTTTATATTGCTGACAACTTGTGTGTATAATTCGAGGTTATGTGTGTTATAATTCACCCGAGCGTTAATTCCAAACTATACACAATATTTTTGAACGAAAACTTTGTACTTACAAATAAACATTGTAACTAATCTCCCGGAACTAACCTTGTTTGCAGGTGATCAAAAAAGTTTATTTCATAAATAATTTTCAGATTATCGGAAAGGCAGAGATGAAAAACGACGTAACCTCGAAATAATGCATATGCAAAAAAATTTTATTTAGCGCAATAAATTTTTTCGTTATTATCCCTCAAAAAAGAGTCCGGGAACGTCCGTTATGATATATTATAGCATTTCTGAATTCAGTTTTTAAAAATTTTCATTTTTGTGGAAAACAGCCGGGGAAACTGCAAGTATCACATGCCCTTAAGACGCTTATCACGACATAATGAATTTTATATCACGCATATATGATTCTTACGAGTCATCTTTAGAATTCTTTAATAATACGGTAAGTTTATTGGTATGAAAAGAGCCTAAACGTGAATTACTTTATAATATTATTTTTAAACAATTTGCAGCTGTCGGTGAACTATCGTAATATTAATGTCATGACACTGTGCGCTCGTAGAGAAATAATCATTTTATTTGGACTATTAAAATAGAGAATAAATATACTGACACTAAAATTGCACTTCAAATTACAAATTTTATATTTACCAATAAGATTAGAAAAAATCGTAAATATGAAATACAGTATACTCGTCAAAGGTCTTCATTTTCTTAAAACACAGAAACCCACTTGTTTCGAAGTTCGATAAGAATATGGGGAATTATTTACAGACTTTTAATACCATTCACTCTCGGAACACAGGGGGTGAAATTTACATCCCTCGGGCAAAGCGGGTATTTTCAAATGGTCATAACTTCTTTTCTACAAATGGCAATTGAATTTTTTATGAGTGATTCCTAAAGGGGTCTCCAGGCTCCTTTATTCTGTGAAATATGTTGTTTTTAATTTTTATGACCAAATTGCCATTGAAAATGTTTATTTAACATTTGCTACTCTTCGGGCAGTTTTTATTTTTTAAAGTATTTTTAAACGGAAGCTTGACTTTTTTCCGATAAAAACGCTATTTGGCATTTTGGGACTGGAAATAAAGATATAGTTATGCGAAGATTTCCGAGCGAAAATCTTCCTCACGCGCTCGGACAGATTGGCTAGTCCTACCGGGGACTTGTTTGTATGTATGGTTCTTTGGCAAAGCTGCACTAAATTCATCAGAATTTATTCAGTTCGCCTTTTTCGCGCATTGTTCGCTTCTCTGAACTTGAGGCTTTTTGATTGTCTTCGGAAACAGAACATATTATGTTACGAATGAAGTTTTTGTCAGTTGCAACTTTCCGTTCTCATTTGGAATAAATGCGTGGTATTTTAAAGTGCCGGGAATTGTAATTGCTTCAGTGATTCTAGTTTCTAATTTTTTGGTCATCTCTATGTGATCTTCTATCGCACTGAAAAGAATTACTGTTTCCTTTCAATGATTCTTAGCCCATTCGAATAACTCCATCGCAGTTAGGACTGAATTATGCGCTAAGCGCTGCAAGCTACCTTTTTCCGCCGCAAGTTCTGTCAAAATTCCACGAATCCCGTCACCTGGACCTTTTCCATGTGCAGTTGCCTGGAAATGTGTTTCTTCAGAAATTCCAAAATCTCTTTTGGGATTCAATAGATTTATGAAGGGATATTTGTTTTCCAAATACTGCGCAGCTCCATCTTTCACATAATAAATTTTGTTAACAACGCAAAATTTTTTCTTGAGGTACTCGTTGATGAGCTTTTGAAATGTGTACACAGCTACAGTGTCATGAGTTAAACAATCTGAGATGATTGCTATTCTAAAATGCTTCTGATCGTTTCCATCTTTGTAATAAATAACTACTGTAAATATAGTTGCTTCATTATTATTCCAAGGGACTGATTGTGCAGCATTTTGAATCATGAAAGCATAATTTTCAGCAAAATCAAGGAAAATTAAGTGCACTCCATCCTTTAGTATTACTTCAAGGTGCTTCAAAAAGAAACCTTGTTGTTACGCATGAAATGCGTGAGGTTTCAGGTTATTGAGTTCAGAGCAGAGTGCTTCTACGAAAGCATCAGCGTCTGCTATTTTGGTCTTTAAAACGCTTCTATCAGTTTGCTGCTAAACTTGATATGTCACAGTGTCGAACTTATTGACGTCCAATTGATCAGTCAGGTATTTCGGGCTTAGTTGTACGAATTTTGAAAATCCAATCTTCACATTTTCATGTGGGGCTATAAATCTGGCATATAATTTTAAAAGGTTGAACAGAATTAGTCTCTTCTGTACTTGCTCACGAGAACCGTCTAGTTTTCTGAAAAATATGAAATATCTCTTACTTGGCATCTGTTGACGATTCTCGTCATCTTCGTAGAAGTTTATTACCAAATCTTCAGTTTCTTTTGCCGATTTTTGTCCTCTCTTGGCTTCCGGAAAAGTCAAAACTCCACTTTTGGCAACTAACTCTTCCGCGTTTCTGGCTTCGCGTTCAGGTGCACCGAATTCTCGCATGCTTTGTCTGCGACTTCCGGGCAAAAATCTCTGTCCTTGTTTATTTCTTCCTCTGCATTAACCAGGCTCTCCTATAACTCTGGATGGCTGTAAATTAATAGTTCTACCTTCTTTTCTACAAGCACCACATATTTTACTGCCTTTCAGCAAATCAGGAAACACTATTTACTGATTTTCCGTTAAAAGTGTCAGATCAATTTCTCCTACATGTTTCTCCTTGCGGAAAGGATTTGCACATCTGCTGCGTAAACTTTGCATCGAAGACATGGTCAGCACTACATGACCATTAAAGATCACACAAAAAAGAATAATAAACAAGTTATAAGTGTATACAACTAAAAAAATAAAAACGAAATACAAGAAATCACAGAAAACCCACGCAGAAAAATTTGTAAACACTACACGTTGGCTGCTTTTAACTTTCAGGAGACTGAAGTCAGAATAGAGTAACGCAATTCAACGTTTTGCTTGAGGCCAAGAAACAAATGACTGTCTATATGGTTGCCTTTTGTTTCTTGGTACAATATGAGAAACAAATGAAAATCTAGGTACGTGGATGTCTTTTGCTTTTCGGCTATACAAGATACCAACCTTAATCCAGCTAAAGAAAGGACAAATCCTGTATAATTTGTTTATATTAATAGCTTAAACTATTGTTAATTGATTTAAGCCTCTCAAAAGTCTGTTTTATGTGACCGTAATAATGAAAATATACAGCAAAACCTAAAAAAAAAACATTATGTAGTGGCAAGGGTCGAACGCTCTCTTAAAAAGTACCTGTGCTCCCTAATTGTTTTATAACTATAGGCGAAAATTTTCGATGAATTATGAACCGCTGCAATAAATTTTTGAAAAGTTTCTGTCCGAAGAGTAGAAAATGTTAAGGAAACATTTAAAATGGAAATTGGCTTATAAAAATTAAAAAACTAAAAACAATAGATTTCACCGAATGAAAGAGCTTAAAAAACCCTTCAGGAATCACTCATAGAAAATGCAATTATACTTAAAGCTTCGGTTTTGAGATTATATGTATGTGTGTAGTATTTCTCCAACTGATCGCCAGGTGGTAACGGATTTTTCCAGAGTTGATTTAAATCAACTGACACAAAAAAGGGGGCGCGCGACCCTTAGGACCCACGCGCCACGATCGATGAACCTCATATTCTCTCTTCCGTTCACTAGATGAGCACCGAGCCTAAACGGCTCTCGATATACGACTCACACTTATAGCCAAAATATTCGGTAACAATTCTGTAAAAGTAAAGGGAAACCTTTCATTCGTTAATATAATAGTGAAAACGTTATCCATTTAAAATAATAGTACTTGTGTGTGCCAAATACTAGTGCTAGTGCGTAACAATGTCAAAGCGCAAGAATGATGAAGAATATCGGCAACTGAAAGGAAGGAAAGAAGAAATTGAGGAGCTGATGAAAGCTCATCAACAAATTGAAAGTTCATCTGATGAAGAGGACCTGTTGCACTTGCAAAAAGGGGGTAACGAGTACTCGGCAGTATAAAATAACGAAGATTAATATTCCGGAAGCTCTGAGTCAGAAGAAGAAGAGAAATCGAGTAAGTACAAACAAGAAAATACTTTCATAAAAATCAACGGTAAATCGGGGGAAAAAGTGAAGCAATACAGATAAATCAAATGACCAAAACAACGCTCTTAAGCCATTCGTCACAAAGGCGTTGGGTGAACACCCAAGTAAATTGAATGCGCTCGAAGTTTCGATCAAACCAGATTTGATTTCTTACTAGCAACACTTTGCAACAAATGGACTTAAAAGTGAAGAAAGGGAACTCACATTAAAAACATACCAGATCCCAGAGGGTTTAGAGGCTCCTATACTCAATGAGCAAAATCAAGCAAAACTGCAGGCAAAATCCGTTAAAAAAGACAATTAGAGATTTGAAGTACAAAAATTAGCAAGTGCAGCATTAACAGCCCTGAGCTCAGCAATAACAATGACTAGCCGACACAGCGCAACTCTCATCTGATTTTCAATTCAAACAAAGTGAAACTAGAAGGGCATTCATCATACCCCGTTTTATTTAGCCGTTTCAAAAAATGCTGAAGAAAACAACACCTGATAGAACACTCTTTGTTAAAGAATTATTAACAAAGATGAAGGAGTTCAAAGATTCAGACAAACTCTTTAAATATATTACCAAAGATGCGCAATGCAAACAGCAACAGCCCAAAGTCTCAGGAAACCGTCGTCACCCTTTGGATAACAGGGCGTCATCCAACAGAGGGGCCGAGCATGGCTTCGACTTGACTTCGACATGGTTATGTCTTGAGTTTGTCTCCAAGACATTCATGTGTGGCTCCGTCTCAAAACTGAGTCGAGACATAGGTCTTCGTCTTACTTTTATGGCTCATAAATGAGAAAAAAAATTGATGAATGAAAAATTTGACGTTATTAAATTAGTTATTTTATTTTAAAAATTCAGAATCATTGGGTCTGAACGAGTATAACCCTTAACGATTTTCTTTTAAAAAATAATAAAAATTGTAACTTTCTGGAAGAATATCCTAAGCCGTTAGAAATACATAAAAACAAACAACATTTTCGGTATCATCGTCAAACAAGTATAATACAAGTAACAATCCGTAAATCAGTTGATTTAATATATATTGTATAAAAACATATAAGATTGTTTAACCACTAACAAAGATTAGCTTTAATGACTGTTAGAATTATCCTTTTTGTTAGGGCAGGTATACGCTCGAAGTTATAAACCGCACGTATTGGAGTCATAAAAATTCGACTAAAGAGATAAATTTTTGTCTTCTAGACAGAAAAACTTCTCTCCCAGACATAAATTGAAGTCTGGCTCCGTCTCAAAACTGAGACATGCTCAAGTCGAACTTTTCGACTTCAGCATGCCTTGATTGGGGGCAATTCAAGTCGAACTCAAGTCGAAGCATTTTTATTCGGGCCCCTCTCATCTTTTTCATATCCAATCTTCTTCTTTTCAATCTTTTAGGTAAACTCTTTTAATTCATCTTCCTCTATCTTATTATCCACCTCTATAATTCCAACCGTATGCCGCATTCTTTCTTCTGACAAGATGTAGTCCATTACTGTTGCTTCCTTCCCTATGAATGTGATCTTCCCTTCATCATCTCCTTTATACATAAACCTTTATACATAAACCACATTATATATAAACAATGCATTTGTTTCTTACACGTCAAGTAACTTCTTCACCTCCTAGTCCGTCTCTCTATGTCAGAGCTCCTTATGTAAAGCTTCTTTTCTTTATGCGCAACCCCTCCCTCTTGTTCGCCAATCCAGGCATTCAAGTCCCTTTCTATTAAAACTAATACTTCCTTCTGTTCATCCATCCACTTCCATATTACTGTCTTCTTTTATATACACAAACCACCGCTATTTTGCATCATCCACACATGGCCTATCAGTAGAAACCTCTTTAGCCCCTTCCAGTCCTTCTTACCTTCCCAGGTTTCACTCATCATAATCACATTCCATTTTTCTAATTTCTCCTAGAATTCTTTTTCTTTAGACCTGACACATTCCAAAAAGCTTTTTTCACGTTTCGCTCTTCCCTTCTCCCTTCGCCTCTCCTGACTTTTGCCCCTCTTTGCTGTTTGGAAACCCCTGTGTTTTCTCTCTAGACTTTTTTCGTCTTCCTGTTTCACTCTCCAATTTCAATTCCTTAAATAATAAGTTATTTCTTCTTCTCGCCCCGTCTACCCTTTCTAATCTTCTCTTAATCTCACTCAGTTTCTTCTTCGAAGTTTCATTCTCGCTGTGCACATTTTTCTCATTCCCTTCTCCTTCTCCCTTATTCTCTATTCCTTCCACAGTATTCTCTATACTTTCTAGTTTACCCCAAACCTTGTCTTCTCTAACCCCTTTTATGGGGTTAGAGATTTTGGTTTTAATTGTAAAAAACAATGCTAAAAATTAAAAAATTAAATTTTTGGACAAATGACACAAGAGGGTGGCTCAAAAACGATTTTTTAGAGGTCAATAACCACCCCCCAATTTATTACAAATGCAAAAAAATAAATTTCCTAATTTTATTTTTTTTCTCAATTTTTTTATTTTAACAGGTGCCTGTTTTTGACCCAAATGCATGAGGAAAAATCGCCTTTTTTGAGTTTCGAAATAATTTGTTAGGATTTGAAAAAATGTGACGGGAAAGAATGGAGGCCTGTAGAGAATTATCCGACGAAGAAATTCATGTATCAGACATATAGGTTTGACACCCCTAACACACCCACAGGAGTACCTGAAAACAATCCTTAAAACAAAAAATTTCAATTCTTCATGAACTCTACCTTTTGAGCACTGTATTCTCGTCTTTTTACTTTAAATTATTACTATTGGTCTCGTGGAATATTTATCATTATTGGATAATTAATTATCAATTATTTAAACAAATGAAATTTGTTAAAATACTTTTTAAAGAAAATTTGTCTTTCTCTTCCTTGAAATTATTACTATTAGTCTAGTGAAATATTTAATAACATTGGTTAATTAATTTATAATTGTTGAAAGAAATGTAACTTGTTTAAATAATTTTTTTTTCGAAAATTCGTTTTATTCCTAAAAATGATCACTATTGGTCTAGTGGAATATTTATTAACATTAGTGCATTTATTTCCAATTATTTAAACAAATGGAATTTGTTTGAATAATTTCGTTTCGAATTTTTTAAATAGAAATTATTATTGTGGTTCTAGTGAAATACTTATCAGTAATAATTAATTACTGATTAATAATTAATCAGTTAATAATAAATTAATTAATAATTAATTTATCAGTTGTCTTAAAGTAATAATTTTTATTTTCATAAAAATTAAAACACATTAAATTTATTAAACAATGTTGATAAATACTCCAGTGAATAAATATTAATAATTTTTATCAAAAAAACTTAAACAAATTTAATTTGTTTAAACAATTGAAAATTAATTAACTAATGTTAATATTGTATTGTATTGTATTTAATATACTCTCTCCCTTTTACGGGTTTGAGAGTCTTAAAAAAAACAATTATATAATTTCCCACAAACTGAATAAACCTAATTTAACCTACTTCTGTATATAAACCTCTCCTCTTTTATTACCCTACGCGGAAATTGAAACCCTTCCTCTGCCCTACCTTGTCTCTTTTCTTCGAACCTTTGTTGCAAAACAAAAGCTCTCTTATCTCACACTCATATTCAGAATTACTTCACACAACTTAATGTCTCTTAACCAATGATAATAAATATTCCAGTCGACCAATATTGATAATTTTAAGTAAAAAATACGAGAATACACGGTTAAAAAGGTCGATTTCATGAAGAATTGACATTTTTGTTTTAAGAGTAGTTTTCAGGTACTCGTAGGGGAGCCGCAGGGGTGTCAAATCCATATTTCTGATAGATAAAATTTTACGATGGATAATTCTCTACAGGCCCCCATACATTCCCGTCACTTTTATTCAAACCTAAAAAATTATTCTAAACACTCAAAAAAGCGATTTTTCCCCATGCATTTTAGTTGGGAAACTTCAAGTCAATATCGGCACCTGTTAAAATAAAAAAATGGCGGAAGAAAATAAAATTAGGGAACTTCTTTTTTCGGATTTGGAATAATATAGGGGGACCGTTGTTCTCTGACATGCAAAAAGAATTTGCTATGCATTTTTGGACCACCCTATTGCACAAGCTAAAAAAGAAAAAAAATTAGACAAAAATTGTATACCTTAAAAAGATGTATAAATTTAATATAAGCTCTTGTAATAAAAATACATTAAACATGAAAAATGAAAAGAACTCTCTGGAAAAGTCACACAAGTTGCAATAAAGTGTTTCAACACGATTTTTTTTAATATGATGCACAGTTTTTTAAATTATAAAATAACTCACTGAGATTTTACTGGTTTACTAAGTGAAATTCCGTTATTGCTTTAATTAGTGAATTCATTGGTTACTCACTACCACTAGTATATAATACGCCTTGTCGTCAGTCAGCTGGTTAGGTACAATGCTTATCATTCATGAATTTTCTCCCGTACTTCGTAAATTTATCTTTTAGAAATAGAACTTTACTCTCATAACAATAAATAAGGATTAGAAGAATTCCGCCTAACTTTCAGAACGTCTGTTGACGACGTTTCAACTGAAACCCACTGGAGGTTAGAAAAGCTGGAATTACAACATTGTCATATCGATTTGGGCACTATGAGATAATTTATTGTTTATTTAATACTAATTTAAGTTACAAAAAAAAGCATTTTGTACTGGGTAATTTTGTTCAAAAACAAATTCTGGTATGTAAAACTCCGAAGCTATTAGTGATATCAAATTTTTCTACAAACAGGAATGAAGTCCTCATTCAGTGGTGACTTATGCGGTAAAAAATAATTTTTCTGTCCGGTAATTTTAGTCGAAAACATGAAGTAATACTAGCTGTATCTGAAACTCAGAAACTATTAGTGATATCAGATTTTCCTTTGAGCAGGAATTAAGTGCTTATTCAGTGGTGACATTATACGGCAAAAATAATTTTTCTGTCTGTTAATTTTCTTTGCAAACATGAAGTAATGTTAGCTTCAGCTGATAGTCGCCACTCTGGTATGCGAAACTCGAAAACTATTAGCGATATCAAATTCTCCTTTGCGCAGAAATTGTGTACTAATTAATTTCTCTGGAATGGTAAACTATTATTGTTTTGAAATTAAAATCATCGACACTTGAAGTTTGTCGATTTATCGATCATCCTTGTACTAAATCAATTTAAAGGGTTTGGAAAGTACCATGGAAACAAACCAAAAACACGATTAACACTGTAAAAACGACGAGTATCAAATAAACTCAAATATTATAGATACATGTGCATTAAATCATTATAAGAATTCAATTAAAGGGACTTATTAGGATTTTTGTCAAGGAAGCAAAAAGAATTCAACAAATTTTGGTCCTTCGAGTCGCATTCATTAGATATCTGAAGCACATTTTTTAGAGAGCATTTTCGAGGCACGCCTTTCATTACAAAAACGGCATACCTGATTAACGTCCATATCTTCCATATCTGAACAGCGTCGATCAACCAAAATTTATACAACAAGATGATTTAAATTACTCGACGCGTCTAGTCGATATTTATCAAACACTGGATAAAAGGAAGGAATTTAAACACAAAGAGGATCTATGTACAAAAAAGGTTAAATTCATCAAAGCAATGTGGGTTTCTGTTCCCGTTGATTTCGCGTTCCCAGTTTCTCATCCTTGTTTAATCTAAGTCAACACGGACCAAAATATTCAGCGGTTCTGTTCACTTACAAAATTTAAAATTACGTTTATCGCAAGTCGAAAAATTGTGCCATACATTTGATGATATATTAGCTCAAATTGAGTGTTCTATTTAAAATGTCGAATTGGATGCGAAATTACGTAATGGCGCAGATTTTAAGGCAAATCATTACAGTATTAATGGGCAGGCAAAAGAATGTGTCGCATCGAGATCAAATTTTAATAAGAAATTGCTTGAGATAAATATTCCCACCTTTGATGGATCATACAATTCTTGGACATAATTTAAAGAGACGTTTCAATCGTTGATTCACAAAAGCTCTCGTCATTCTAATATTAAAAATTAGCATTAGTCGCAAGGTTTCTTAATTTGAGATGTTTCTAAGGTAACTTAAACTCTGAAAGTTTCTACTCAACATAAACAGAGATTTTCATACACATAGCGTAAAATTGTACCACTCATTACTATTAGGCAATAGATAACGGTGCAATTTTATCACAAAGGAATCTTACGAACGTGTAAATTTACCAATTCTGAAAATCGACATGAATGTTAGAAGCATTGAAATAATGACTATGAATCTTTCACATAAAACCCAAATCACTGTCCAATCAATGCACAGTAAACATAAGATAACCTTAAGTTATCTTGTCACTGAAAGGGTAGCAGGGAAATTATAAGGACACTACTTAATATATCACCCAACGAGATTCATTTTTTTTATAGCATCATCCAGTTTTTAAGGAATGCAATACATCAACGAAGGTCAAAATGATTTTTGACCGTTCAGTTAAACCGTGGACCGGCGTATTCATCAATGATGTACAGAAGATAGTGCCGGTCATTCGAGGTTGATCTCTTCGGGATTTTGCTTTGTAATGGAAGTCATCCATGCGTAATGTCAGCGGACACTGAAGAAATATATCGCCAGGTATTAATTCAAAAAGATCAAAGGATTCTGTAACGTATAATTTGGAGGCCAGAGTCGTCACTATCGTTAAAGGAGTAAGAACTCAGGAGAATGACTTTTTGACTCAAGAACGATAACAAATCATCTACTTATATTGGATAAAAAAACACTCAGACTGACAAGTCTACTTCGAATAAAAATAATACAAGGATTTTAGGTACGATTGGGATTTCGAAAATGATACCATAGAGTATTCCTTAAATATGATTAAAACTATCATGTAACAAAAACGATTATTTCGTCGACAGTGACTTAAATTTTTGATCCACTAGGGCGAATCATTCCTGTTACCGCTATAAGCAAAATAATAAATAATTTGCATTCAGAGTCATATCGAACGTGTGAGACCTGTTTTTATCAAAGTACATGGACTCTGCGCCGCATCAATGAAGGCCTATGGTGCCAACGCCTACATTCACTCAAGGGATATAAGCCAAAAAACTGTGCGCCTTCTGTGTGCTAAGTCCAAAGTCGCTACTTACTACAAAGGTATCTGTATCTATAAATTTCTGAATCGAGCAATGCGTTCTTAGAATCGACTCTACATTATTCTCCTCATCGATGCAAGACCTTTTTATATAATAGAACTACAGAAATCCTGGGACTTACCAAGGGTGCAGTATAGAGATAAAGTATGTTTCAACCTACGATAATCTAGCAGATCTCGTAGCAAGAGGAATAACTCTAAGAAAACTTCTTGATTCAAATTAAAGATGTGAAGGACAACATTGGTTAACAAAAGATTGCTTACACAGGCCTCAATCATATATAATCCGTTCCCAGGGTCTCCCTGAATAGAGAGACATCAGTTACCATGCAGTCGCAAGAATAAAAGAAGGCTTCGATGTAGTGAAAAATTTCTCAAATCTCACTAGCCTTCTATGACTTACTGCGTGCTGCTTATTTTGCAAAGATAACACAGGCAGTCCTAAGGAAGCCAGACAATTAGGATCTCTGACTCCATTAGTGCAATATGATGCATTCAATCTGGATATCGGCGAACTGAAGAACACGAAAGCTGGCTCTAAGAACATTTACATATTCTTTAACAGCGATATAAATGGCAACAAGATCAAGATTATAGAATCATTCGAGGTGCCTTAATATTTTCAGCGATGACAATTTACTACCTCTTGAGTAGCAAATAGACAGGATTCTCGAGTTACATCCCGGAGCAGATGAAATCACTAGAGTTCTGACAGTGAAAACACATACTCCACATTCCAAGCGACTAGTTTCTAAAATCTGTTTTGTACTAATAGAGAATGCTGACGCTTAAAGAAAGTTAATTATTATTCTATACTGTACTTCATGAAAATATTTATAGCAAGTTGAAGTTTGCATTTAGCGGAAATAAAGATCTTCGGGTCATCTATATGAAATACACGAGTGAGCTAATGCTCGTAAAGATTAATTTCGCCGAAAAGGTATTCAGGGGAATTTTTTTAGTGCGGGGAAAAAAGCAGAGGCGTTCTGCAAAAAAGAAGATAGCTCATGATGTTGATTTGCATATCACTAGATAAATCTAGTTTTCTAACGGGGCTTTAATCTCTCAATGTATATGACTATATGTGGATAAAGCTTTAAGCTTTCTATTAGACAAATAATAAATCTATGGGGGTTTGAATCAAAAGCTTTCATTTAGTCAATCCAGGCCAATGACAGGCCCCGCTGATGGGCTGCTGCATCCATTTCAGACAGATCTTGGGGATTATTTATGACATAAATGAATATTTTCTAAGGACCTTTGTTTAACAATTTCTAGAGTTACACATCACTTAAATAAAACACTCGATGAGTCAAGTAACGCTAGAATAGGGCTCGACAAAGGAATTCATAATCATCAACCATTTGTTGAGGCGTAACGCTATAAATTCGGATAAAAGGGTTACACTTTATATAACTTCAACAAAGAGAACTCAAAGTGAATTAATTGTTTAAGGTTAACGCTAAAGATTTTGGAAAATGCTAACAAAATGGAAGGTAGCAGAAATCGACATAGGCTTTGTTGGAGAAAATTCTCTAAATTTTTTGTTTGTCTCGAAAAATCACTGAATATTGTCAAAAAGGAATTTTCAATTACTAATATCTTTACTGCCCTAAGGACTAAAAGAATTATATAGAACGCGGGCATGTGGATGTTTAAAAAAAAAACGAAGAAGCACAAGGACTCTGCGACTGATTCCACGTGAAATAAATTACTTGACAATAAGTCAGAAACCTCGGAGCCAATGAAATCCTCTGAATATAAAACTGGTCCTGGATAAGACTTCCAAGATAATTCTCAACGATGAGCACTTTAAATTAGGGATCACTAAAGTATGAAGC
Source organism: Belonocnema kinseyi (assembly GCF_010883055.1). Lineage (NCBI taxonomy): Eukaryota > Metazoa > Arthropoda > Insecta > Hymenoptera > Cynipidae > Belonocnema > Belonocnema kinseyi. The sequence continues at coordinate 11,453,035 of NC_046657.1, read as the reverse complement.
TGTTTCTATGGGATCGCATGATCTCACTTACGGACTCATGACAAGGAATACTGGCGGCCATAAACTAACTTACAAAATAATCCCCTGCAAATATCAGGATTATATCTGGAGTCTAGCACAAGCCTAAAGTGTCATCCGGGCTTGGCTACAAAAGTTCCACACTAACGGATAAAATTAACGATCGAAGACTTCTCGAAGAGAGGAAAAACTGAATTTCACATCAGGTGGATGAATACTGTATGTGTTTTTGAAGTCTTCTGGGGCAACAAAGTAACAGATTATCTTGGTGTCCTCTTCTTGTTGTTGATTTCCTCGAAGATGATGTGTACTTGACGCCAAGGCTCCGAGGGAATGAAACCTAAAACAACAGTGCGAATTAGCCATAAATATATTCTAACTCAATTTAAATCAGTCCTGAAGTACCATGTGCCCCCTAAGCGTAGAGTACGAATGAAAAATAAACGTCGTGGTGGTAAGGTCGGTGAGGGATTTCTGCTACCAAGGATCTGTGTATGGGTTATAATTAAAAGAAGATTCAAGGACAACAGGATGAGGGTGTGGATGTTCAATGTATTAGTTTGGCCAGTGTTAAGCTATCGAGTGTATATTCAGGGATCGAATGAGTATAAGAAGTTGGAAAGTCCGCATGCGAGATTTTTCAGATGGATCATGAGAGTAAGTTTGAACTGCCCAGGTTCTATGCTTTGAGAAGAAATAGGAAGCTTAAAAATTGTTTTTAAGCTACACAATATATCCCAGAATTTCTAAGAGAAAGTAAAAAGGGGAGAGGGAAGCAGTACTGCACAAGCTCGTGTCGGAAGGGTTATGGATACATAAAGGAAGGGCAACGTGTGATGTTCGGATTGGGAGTAGTTCATATATGGAATAAGATTTAAGTATGGTAACTAAGTCAGTGGTAGATGCTCACAGAAAATAGAAGATACGGTGAGGCGTAGGCAAAGAGAAGGCATCTAAAATTTAAGGTAGGGTATATAATGTATAAAAGCGTGCGGAAACCAGAATACCTGAAAAAGATTAGAAAGGAAAACAAATGGAATAGAGTAGCAAGATTAGGAATGTGAGGGAATGTAAGAGCCTGAAAAAAAGAGAAAAAGAAAGGAGAACAAATGGAATAGAGTAGCAAGCTGAGGAATGTAAGAGGGTGTAAGAAGATGTAGGAATTTGGTAAATGAAGGAGAAAAACTATTTTGAGTTTGCAGATGTGAGCTGGAATCATTGTAGCCTGCCTTAGAGATGTAGCGTTGACAAAAGAGAAAGTGAGAGTGCGGAAAATAAAGTAAAGTAGATCTTGAATGAGAATGATCAGGGATGAATAGATGAAGAAGCCGGAAGATCGGGTAGAGAGAGAGAGAGAGACTAAATAAGTAGTGTTGCGGAACAGAGTACAATTTTTAAGTTAGTAGTGGTAAGAGTAATTAATACGAAATGTAGAAAATATATTAGTTGGTAAGTTAGTTTATGAAGCTTATCTATTAGAACGAATTTAATGGTGATATGAAGACTCTCAAGCCCATCATATGCAGAGAGTATGATCAAAATAGAAATGTTAAGTCAATAATACACTTTTAATTATTAAGGATTTATATTTTTTTACATTTACTAATAGAAATAGAAAAAAAGACTTCGGTTTATATTATAGAAGTCGCTGTAATAATTCTGATTATAAATTATTTGTATTTCGCCAGCTGTTTCTCCCAAACTGGAGTCAGAAATATACTCTAGATTTATGACATTATTATGTGCAAGTTACAGTGATAAAAACGAGTTAGAAGATGTACTTTAATTACGTAACGAAGAATCTATATCTATAAATGCATGAGGTAATTTATGAATGACTTCTTTTCAATTATTTGTATTTCATTATTTTTTGCAAAAATAGAAAATACGCAAAAATGCTTCATATTTATGATATTCCTATGTAAAATTTAGAGGTAGAAAACTAGTGTGGCAGTTGGGCTACACGGCAGAAGTGAAACTTTGATGCATTAACTTTGAAATTGTTCGTGAGGAATCATCATGTGTTTTAAGGGCATGTGACACAGCTAAATACCTATATTACCTACCTCACTTTTTCCGTTCACTGAATGTTTTTTTGAACCTAAGGACTTTTTTGTTAATAAAATATCGAGCTGAAACTTTGTAAGATTTATTAGGGTACAATAAAGTACGTTTAGGTACTGCATTTCGGTAGGAACTTCAATGAAAATTATTTCATCTTTTTTCTGAACCTCAACATTTTGTGAACGTTCGAACTTTTTTTATACATAAAATATCGGTCTCAAACTTTGAGAAATGCAAGATCCGAAAGAAAACTACATTTAAGTACAAAGCTAAATAATAATAGGTTTAAAAAAATATATTTCAACAATCAATTCCAACCAATCAGCCGGTAGCGTTGTACATGAAAATACGAACTCTCTAGAGCCTCGTCTAATGGCCGCCAGGTTTCGTATTTTCGTGTACAACGTTACCGGCTGATGCCGTTGGAATTGATTGTTGAAATATATTTTTTTACATCTTTTATTATTAAGCTTTGTACTTAAACGTAGTTTTCTTTCGGCTCTTGCATTTCTCAAAGTTTGAGACCGATATTTTATGTATAAAAAAAGTTCCAACGTTCAAAAAATGTTGAGGTTCAGAAAAAAGATGAAATAATTTTCAGTGAAGTTCCTACCAAATTGCAGTGCCTGAACGTACTTTATTGTACCCTAATAAATCTTCCAAAGTTTCAGCTCGATATTTTATTTACAAAAAAAGTTCTTAGGTTCAAAAAAACATTCAGTGAATCGAAAAAGTGAGGTCGGTAATATAGGTATTTAGCTGTGTCACAAGCCCTTAAGGAGATCGTATAGTAAGAGAGTGCAGAGAAATAGACGGAGAGAGAATAGCAAGAGAGATAGCCAGCATATAAATGCTTTGCTTAGCGTCGCAGAAGTGAGGATATCGAAGATGAGTCTTTAGAGCTATTGTGAATTGATGCAGAAAAGGAAGATGCAAATAGAAAGAAAAGGTATCGAAAGTACATGTAGTTGTAAAAGAGAGACCGCGAGATATGGAATCCGTCAATTCAGTCGATTTTTTTTTAATCTGTCTCATCCTAAAAGAAGTTTCACTTCAAAAATATGTTATTACTCAATGGAGTATATATAACCTTTAATAAAACATTATAGAATTTCATGTTTGCATAAGAAAAGAGTGTAGTAGTACACTTATATACATATTTCACCATTTTGTTATTAGCTTAGTCAGGAAAATTGAAAATGAAGGACAAATTATGAATATAAGAATATAATTTTAAATGGTATATTTATAAGAATAATCCTATCAAAAAAACTGGTGTTGTGATGTAATTCGAAAACCGTGTGGTTGAGATAAAAGCCACGACGTTGATTCGACCGCAAAGTTTTTTGTGCTTTTTAAGACTGAAAAAAATGTAGTCTTATTAGTTCTTTTATATTAGTAGTTAAAACAAGTACTATTTATTTTAGCACTATTTAAAAAAGAAGTGAAAAAAGTTCGGATACGTTTCATGGTGAATTCAAGAACAACGTGGAAGAAAATTATAAGAAATGTTTTCTCATTGGCCTGTAGACAAAAAATTGTTCCCCTGCATCCTTTACGGCAGCGACTAGTCCGTATATTCATATGAAACAGAATGACAACACAGAGCCAGACTCGCAGTTAGTGTATGAATAAAAAAGGTGAATAAAATTAAACAATTTAGAATTGTTGGAGAAATGACACGGTATTATAGAGTTTGGTAGTAATTTAATAATTGAAACCTTTCTTTATTTGATTTACTTTCAGAATCTTATCTTTCTTAAGTTATTGGAATCTCTTATCGTGAAATACATCTAACAGTATCAATAAGAACGTAACCGCTTGATTTTCTCCAACCCAATGGAGTTTCCTCTTTATTAAAAAAATTTTTTAATTTCAAATTTGTAACTAGCTTCCCGAAGAAACCCTATACCGTCAATTTCATGGTAGGAGGATCACTTTTCATATTTTTGCCATTATTTTCAGACAGTCTCAATACATACATACGTAAATTAAAATTAAAAAATTGGCTTGAGATTTAATGAATGCAAGTACATGCAACTAGCTTCCGAACAAATTGTTCACTGAGTATTAGTAGATCAACAATTTACTTTTAGCCATGTGATCGCCGAATGATTTCGATTAGATATTTATTAAAACTTAATATCTTTAGAACAGTCTGATATGAAAAATCTCGTAAAAAAATCTGAAAAACAGTTTATTTTAATTTTTTTCTGTTAGTTAAAACATAAAAATGACATTTATGAATAATCTTTTTAATTATTCTGGTTTCAAATTAAATTTCAATTTAAAAAAAAATGTTACAATTTTTTGAGCTGAGGAGATTTTTGTGTTATTTAACCGCAAGAAGTAAAAATGTTGAAAACATAAATTAAAAAAATTATGATTGTTATTTTTACTGGATATAATTTTTTACATTTTAAATTATTTCAGTCTTGCACAGCTTTTTCGGATTTGTACCACTGTTTGGCATTCAAATTTTCACCCCAAGATTTTTAAAGAAAAAAATCTTAGCTTTATTTTAAACCTAGAATGAAAAAATGGTTCAAATTCGCGACAAACGAAATCAATTTTTTACCTTCATTTTTGAAAGGCAAATATTTTTTTAAACCATTATGATTACGAATTAACGCTCGCGACGAATCTCATTTTTTTATCACCACAGAAATTTCCATTGCACGAGTAAACATTTAGCATGATTACTTAACAATTACGTGATATTTATTTGTCTTCTTGTTCTAGATTTATAGAGTATGATTCGCTCTTAATTTTATGAATTTAAAATACTTGTATGTAAAACTTACTCTATGATTTTACTTTAAACCCGTAATACTTTGAAGCTGAATATTTTTAAAACCATCCAATTAAATAACTTCCAAATAGGCAGATTCAAAGGCATCTAAAACTTTAAATGTTTTTAATTTTTATGTCGCAGAATTAATTTCTGTCAAATTATTAATCTTTTAAATCAAGCATGCACTTTCAAACCGTCTATTTTTATAAAAAAATGTATTATTTTACGTTTTTAAACATAGACCATTTTTTGGTGCAACATTACTATCTTTTACAAAAAAAATAATGTGTTGCTATAGTAGATAGAATTTTAACCAAATACCCATTGTCATCATAAACAGCTATGATAAACCGTTAAGCAAGGGTTAGACAATCATTTCGCGTAGCATACAGCATATCCACCTATTAACAATGGTTAAATGCAGAAGGTAAATGCATAAAATGCGTTAATGGTGTATTTGTCTTTTTCTAAGGCAAAGTTACTACTATGAAGGAGTTTATCGATTAAGAGTTCATCCTTAAAATAAAAATTTGCAACTATTCTAATGTCTTCAACATGAAAGAAGTTAGGATAATTCTTCTGAATTATTTGGCATCATTGTGGGAGTCTCTCCCTGATTTTGGTATAAAAATCACTTTGAATATCCTTCATGTCACAGCGTATGTTCTATATTGCCTTTCTCAAAATCATTGAATGGGTCAAAACACCGGACGATCTATCTAATGTTTGGTCATGTTACTATTCGGTTTGCTATTCGCCAGTAATTCCCATTGGCCTTATGTTTCGGAACATCAAAGGACTTTTGCCTAACAGCCATTGTCCTTGTGGGATCCTTCAGTTTAGAAAATATTTTCATCTGGATCCTTCTGATTCCCAGGTACGGTCTACAGTTGACCGTCACAATCTTTGGACCACTGAAGGGTCCGCACTTAAGACTAATTGGGTTACCCTGGGACCTTTTTTTGTATTTATGATGGTTCGCTCCTCCATTTTTAACGTAGGGTTCTGGACTGCCAATCTTTTAAGAATGGCTGATGCTTTCTCGATTTTTCTCGGTTTTTTCTCGGCTTTGATTCTTAATCCTTCATGAGTTTTCAAACTGGCTACTGAATCGATAAGCCATATACTAAAAACCTCATCTAAGCACATTACGGGACGGCAGTGGTTCAGAAGGCTTTTAAGGACGAAATTGTATGCTTTGCCTTAAAAATTGTTTTGCTCTAAGAATTTCAATCTGTGTGGCAATATGTACTAAGTAGTTTCAATGACATTGCAATAAAAGCATTTTAATGAACTACAAATACTTTAGTAGGGGAGCGGCGGTTAATGTGATGCACACTCATTAACATAAATTGATTGATTTATAGCGAGGGGTATTTACTGTACTGTATTTTTTAATGAGTATTGTTTTGTATAGTGAAAAAATTTGTTCAATAAAGCAAACCATTCTATTCTTATTCTGAAAAGTTGTTTTTGGGTGTTTACGCACTATATATTATTTTCCTATAGTTTTCAACATATTTAACTTTTAACGAAGCTTTTTATAACATGTGCGCCACATTACCCGCCGCTCCCCTAACTATGTATAAGCTTATTTCTCTAAGTTCTAATTTATACTTTAAATACAAAAATTCATATCTTTTATAGTTTAAAGCTTGTTTGGGTTACTTTTGGTGTTTGTTTGCTTATCTTTTTACAATCGATTACCTAACTTTAAATGCCGAGAACGTTCAAATAGAAGAAATTCAACGACTCACTAGAAAATTAAATGCAATATTAGAGTTGGTCAAATTCTATTATCTAGTTTACCTAATTTTCGTTCAGAAGTTTTGAGCCCAAGTAACTTTTTTGGTGTAATACATGACCCATTTAAAAACTGCATTTAGTATAAAGTGTTTGAATCTTAAATCACTGATTTCAGACAATGATAAAAAATATTTTTTTGAATTGTTTGATACCATCTAGAGCGTAGGCTAGGGTGGTGTATTTCCTCAAGTCACTTTTTGGGGTTAAGTAAATCGTACGAAAAATCTATCGAAATTGTGAAATTAAGGAATTTTCAAATTCCATACGAGAACAAGCTGATCTCGACAAATTAAAAACTTTTAGCTTCTCCTTGTAAAATATTTTTTTACATACAAATATTTTTCTCTCATAAACTAATCTTCTGTAAGACTACACTCTGCCTCATTGTGTGACTCATTTAAAAAAAGAACGTTGTTTTAGGTGGATACGCTTAAAAAAAGCCCATATGTATATTTTAAAGCGACATTATATTTTGTATCTCAAGCTCATCTTAGTTACACAAACTTGACAAATAATTAATTCATGAGCATAAAATATTAACCATAATAGATGGGTTACTCTAAACATTTTTGGGAATATTTCATATGTACGATCGTGTGAGCAATAAGCAATACAAATACGGATACAAGATGTTAGACTTGAACTGTTTCAGCCCCGCTCATAATATAATGGTTTTCGCCGGCATTGCCGAACTGTTCAATAATTTGAAAAATCAAAATGATAGCATCAAACAAAAATGTGGTTACATAATATCTATTGCTATTTCAATTCTCTAAAAAGTAAACCACGATGTGCCAAGGTTTAACCAGGGTTGCCACAATACTGGTGTAAAATTTGGTACAGAGCTGACCCACCATTAGCTTAAAAAATAGGCACCTAACCGTTGATTTCTGTTTATATATATTCCTAAATCAATAATTTGTACGTTCATTATATCTTAGCTAAACGAATGTTTTGTGATCCGAACTTCTCAAAGAGTATATGATTTAGAGGATCCTCGCTCGATATTGGTGCAGTGACGTCGGCATCATTGCCATCGATGCGTATTTTAACTCTTCCAAAATTATTATTAAGATCCGCTCTAGGAGCCGTTAATGGAAATAAATATCTATCTAGAAGTATTCCAATGACGTATTCCTGATTCTCATCTGTTGCTACTTGCCAAAATCCGGTTCGTAAACGGTAACTCTGACCAGGATGTACATAACTTTCAAAATGTTGAATATTAAGTTGAATGGGAGGAGGATGGTTTGCGGCATTTTCTTGGGAATCTCTATTAGATGGCCATGGTCCTTCTGTAAGAGGACAAAAGCAGAAAAATAATGATGAAAACAATTATTGAATTTATTTAACTATGTAGAACTGAATCCACTTAAAATCCGAGACTTATGTATACTTTAAGTAATAGAATATCTTCTCGACAAATATTTTAGTTTCTCAGAGGAAATTAGGCGACACATGTCTTTCCGATGCAGAGAAAAATTTTCTGTGAAGTGACTAGTATTTTAATTTTAAAACTTTTTTCAAAGAAATGCCCATCATTTCTTTAGCTCTTTATAACTTTTGATTTACTTGAGTTATTTAAATTTTCATTTTAGATTTTAGTAAAGGTTACCATCGTCTTTCGAATAGATGGAATTGGGACCATGATAAGAAGAATTAGTAGAAAGGGAGGTTTTAGGGGACTAGAAGAGATAGAAACGAAAGCGAGGAAAATAGGAATAGAAGGGAAAAAACAGTCAAAAACGAAAAGAGGGGATGAATAGTATAGTGATAGGAGAGTTAAACAAGAGTTTACAGAATCAAGGTTCAAAATGCTAAGACGGAGAATAAGAGAAGCAGAGCAATGAGAGGAATGGTAATGAAAGCAATGAAGGAATGTTGTTATACATTATAGGGAAGAATAGAAAAAAGATAAAAGAACAAAAAGAAGGGTTAATAGTTGAAAAGGTAGAGAAGGGAGGTGTTAAGTGGACGGCAGCGGGCATGCATGTGTAAGGATATATGCAGGAGAAATCAGAGGAGATAGAGAACTGATGGAAAAACATAAAGAAGAAATAAACCTTATAATATAAAGAAATTTTAATGCGAAAACGGGATATAGAGGGTGATGGAAATGGCTAGGGAGCGCGGAAGAAAATTGAAGGACAAGATACTGAATTTGGAGAGGAAGAAACTGTTGAAGTATTTGGAGGAGATAGAATGCTTTATCTTTAACGAAAATATAAAGGGCACGACGTAGGTAGTATACACGCTCAGTAAAAGAAAAGGAAGCAATAATTGATTACGTGAAAGTAGTGGAAAGAGAATAATTGGTTTATTGATGGAAAACAAGAGCTTAAGGAATTCAAGAATATAAAAAAAATGTTTATGACCACCAGAATGATTTGGCCCACATAAAAATGGCAGAATAGCTTTTTCGTAGAAGTAACATTTTTTTTAAATGGTAAAAAATAGCCAGTTGGGGTTATTGTGAAAAGACGTTCCTTATATTTATCTGATTTGAAGTGGATTAGGTCGTAATAAATTTAATTTAATTAATTTATGTATCAAAAATTCTCAATATAACTGAGCAATAGAGTCGTTCTTCTTCAGAATTAAACTTTTTATGCAGTTTGACTGGTAAAATAGTCATATCTTAGCAACTTACTAATGGAATAATAAAAAATGACAAGTTTATTATACTAAAGTCATTTAGTGTACATATTTACAAATCGTTTCGTGATTTCGAACACTAATCCATCAGTGAACTGCTCATATAGATTCTAATCAATTATTTTTTTTAACACATATCAAGCAAGATTATATTGATATAGTTTCTCTTAATATTTCAAATCAAATTTGCAAATCTTCGGCATATATTAATAATGATAAATAGGATTGCTTTAGATACGTCGTTTTGGAGAAGTAGGTTACAGCCTATTTACAAGTTTCGCAATATTCCCTGTTTGAATAATGTCGAAAATGTTACACAAAGCCATTGATTAACAGGTTTTTCTATTTGTCATGCTATTTCTGTTACCTCCTTCTTATCATTATACATAGTATTCAAATAAATTTATATATTATAAATAAGAAATTATTTATTTTATACTAGCGAATTATTATAAATGTTTCGACTATTCGAATTAGCAGTTTTTCACTGATGATTATTGGATCACTTTTCTCTTTTTGAAATCAGATTTGTAGAATTTCTCTAGGTATCAGTAAAATATCACTAATGCATAAATTGAGAATGCACTGTACTATTGGAAAAAGTGAGTTATTTTTATTTCAAGGATTGCATGTACAAAAATGAATCTGCCGCAAGTAACAGTGCACTTCAAAATACAGATATCATTAGAACTGCCAATAGGTTTAGGAATAAATACTAAAATGAAATATAGAATACCATTGACGCTGCTCATTGTTTTAAACAAAGCAAAGCCACTTCTGAAGAATCTCCCCAAGTGTGTAACTGACGAATATTCTAAAAAATGTTTCTAAATATATACTAGTCGCTATCTCATGTGTCACGATAAATTGTTTGTATTTAATTATTCTGTTTCTTCCACACTAAAGTCGAAAGAATACTTCTGATATACAGCATTATTATGTACAACCAAGAGTAGTTAAAACAAATTATTACCTAATAAGAAAATCAGTATTTTTTGACAAACATGATGACATTTTATCTTTTGATATGAAAATGTATATTTGTGTCATGACATATTTATTATAACGAAGACTTGGGGAATTGAAAAGAAACGAAAAATGATCAATTCCAATCAAATTTACGTAGATAGGCAGGGGTGTTTCTAAAAAAAAACAGTAAGATGGACTCTAGATGCGAATTACAAGACGGACTTTAGATACTGATTTCGACAAATTTTGAGATTCAGAGTAGATAGACAGTAAATAGGAAATAGTAGATAGAAGCATAGACATTAGTAGATCGGGAGGGCGAGTTATAGACCGATTAGTATTAGTGTGTGACTGCGTGTGTGCGTATTCCGCGTGAGGCTGAAATCGCAACCGTTCTACTGAACTTCCAGAACATTCTTGAAGGGTTGTGATGACGTCACAGAATGATAATATTGCGCAAATATAAGAGACGAATTCATGTGAACAGGCTTAAGGTTCTTCGTTACGAGAATCGTTTCCTTATAGATAAACCATTCGTTTAATGCACAAAAGATACTGTTGTATAGGTGAAATTTGACATAAAGCGCTATGTATAATATCCTTTTTCCTCCATTAATTCTAGTTATTGCTTCCTTATAAATGATAAATCTAATGAAAAACAAATGTCTTTATTTATTAAGTGCGCACATAACGTAAAAAACATTCGGTAGTCCAGATACTTCTAGAACTTCAAGTTTAAGAAACAGATATATTATTGAAGAACGTTCTACAGTTTAATGGTGATTTTAGAAATATTGATGCACTAGTTACCTAAGGATACATGCATTTCATTAGACTGCTTTCTTTTTCTCTGTAGAGAAGCTCCGTTTACTGTTCTCGAAAGTTCGATTTTCTTAGTCAACCCACAATCTTTAATAATCGTTTTAAACCCGTAAAACTTACTTGGCCTGTCAACCTTTCAATGTATTGTGAAGATTTGATTCTTGCTCTTTTGAGCGAGTGAGGTGGAGAAAACGACACATTTGCTATGGAGTCGTCGTTCTGAGCAGATGCTTAATTTGATTTGACCATTACATATTAAAGCAGCTAAGATATTTAATGGTTTGAACTATACTTAACTGTAAACTACTAATTGAGAATTTTTAGAATATAAACTTTATTGTTATTTGGAATTACATTCACTTCCCTACAAATCATAAATGGGATAGTCCAGATGTGTTTGGTGCCGTGACGATGAACGGTGTGGTGACAATTGAAGTGAATAGATTACTGAGTGAAGTATGTGAAGTATGAACTGTGACAGGGTGACAATGGAGGAAGGTGATCGGTCAAGGCATCGATCAAGGCATCGATCACGAGCTCGACGATCCCGTCAAAGAAGAGATTCACATGACGAACCTCGCAGACGCAGACAGGGACCGCAGCTCTGGAAGGAGTGTCCGGTCCAGGTCCAGGAGTTGGACATGTCACGAGGATTCTGCAAGATTGAATCAACGTAACCCGGAACGGAGAACTGAGAAGAGTAGAGATTCTGACATTGCACGACTTGCCGACATTTTCTAAACGAGAAGATTATACCGGAATTCGATATGTCAAGAAAAAACTCATCACCATTAGACTAGATTGAAAAAGTCAACGATTGTGGTCTTGTGTACGATTGGGATTACAAGGTAAAACTGTATCTATCTACTTGTAGGCTAAAAGGCAATTTGAAGATTTGGTATGGCAAATTGACGCATTCGTTTTTGAATTGGGAATTAATTTCACATGCATTAATTAAACAATTTCCTGGGGAGCAGAGTTTTGGTCGGTTATTTAATGACACAGCTGCATATAAAATTAAACCCGAGTGAGATCTGCAAGAGCATTGTTTCAATAAATTGCGGAAAAGTAACAAATTAAAATCAGATATTCCGGAGAATCAAATAGTTGATCTTATTGGATATGATATACATGACGCTGCCACTCAAACGGCGATATTAGCAGCCAAACTAAGCACGATCGCTAAACTAAATCAGATGTTAACTATTTTGTCAGTAACTGGTAAAAATAAAGAAAATAGGGACGGGGAAGAATCAAAAGATTCAAGTGGATTCAAAGATTCTCAGCAGGTGAATTCTAAAAAAACAACTGGTCGAGAACCCTTTAATCTAGATACTAAACCTAAACTTTGTCATAATTGTAAGAAGCCGGGACATTTCAAAGTGATTGCACAGACGAAGTAGAAAAAAAAGATAAAAAAATGATACTAATCATAAAAATTTTTTTGAAAAAGTGGCACCTTTCTCTAATATATTACGCAAAAATGTACCATGGAAATAGGGAAATGAACAAGAAAACTCAGTTCAAATAATAAAAGAATTTTATCTTCTCGACCAGTTCTATCAATTTTTGATCCATGCCTTCAAACGGAAGTGCATACTGATGAAAGTTCCATCGGTTTGGGAGCTATGCTCATTCAAAAAACTAAGCGAATAAATCATGTAGTGACCTACTTTAGTCGAAAAACGTCACCCGAGGATTCCGTGATACCATTTTTTCTAAGGCTTTTAAATTCGTTAAAAAAGATCATAAATCAATGAAATAAGTAACTAGAAATAATTTCCGGGTGGGTTAGAGTAATTACAGAAATTGTTAATAATGTTATAAACAAATGAATTCAAAAAAGTCATTTTTCGTGATTAATGCAGACAAGTCTTAATGTCTTAATGCAGACAAGAGTAGATAGGACTTGTTATTTACACCCGAAAAATTTCATCTGTACACGGCGAAATCAAAATGTATCTTGCGGAATGTGAATTGTATCTGCTTGCAATTTTTCAGAGTGATCTAGTTGAAATACAATTTTCGAAGAAGGGATGCTAGGTCAGTGAGGGTGCTTATGGTCTATGGGCTGAGGAAAGCGGAGGTAGGAGACTTGGACACACCCAATTTGTGACGTAGAAATTTGGAAAGTTACAACATCTGCAAGCCAAGTTTGGAAAATATTGTAAAGGCGATGCGGCGGTACAGTTTACGGTAGGGTCGGCAATTAGGCAGTTTAGGCGGCTCGGTAAACAGGCTTAAGTTATAAATGCCATCTGGCACAAATATGAACGGAAAAAAGAGTAAAGAGAGAGAAATTTTAGAATTTACCTCCTTATATTGCTGAACGTGCGATGGACAAAGAATCAGCTTCAAAAGAATATAAAGTTCTCGAGAGTTCAGAAATTCTCTATCTTAAAAATCGGCAGACAAAGAATGAGAAACATAATTTTCGAAAGTTACGACGTAACATGCCGGCCCATTTGAACTAATATAGTTTAACAAGACAAATCGGTTATGTGCAACATAGAAGTAACGCATGCATACAATAAAACTTTCATCAGTTTTAAACTCTGTTAGGTTCAGCTACTGCAAGTGGAAGTGGACAGTGCAAGACAGTTTAAGTATTCCTTGTGCCAGTGGCACCAGAAATGTTGCCTCATCTTTTGAGCGTGTTGCCAGAGAGATAATCTGGCTGGTTTGACTTCTCGAAGATCGTTCTGTGGGAAACTCGTTAATGGTCCACCAATCAGAAAATGACCAGGTGTTAAAGGACGGAGGTCATTTGGATCAGAGGACATGGGACTGATCGGTCGGGAGTTGAGGATTGCCTCAATTTCAATAACGTACGTTTCTAGTTGTTCATACGTTAAAACTGAGTTACCGACGGTACGCATAAGGTGATATTTGAAGGACTTCACTGCTGCCTCCCATAGACCCCCGAAGTGCGGTGATAACGGAGGAATAAAATTGCACGTTATTCCCTTTTTCGGTAATTAAGTTTTGACTGCTTGACTTTGAGAACCTGGTAACGCAATATCGTAAAGGAGGAGGATCAATAAGGCCGGTTTTTGAGCCATCTACAGATTGGCCTCAAACATATTTTATTCTATTTATCTAACTAGGTCTCATAACCCCTTAAAAGGATTTTTTCTGAGAGTGATCTGATTTCAAGATATAGTAATTTTTAAGTTCGTATTTTACATGGGTTTTCGCGCTTTTATTCAAATCATGCTAAGTTTCACATTTTTAGTATTGCTCACGCAAGATCATACTTGGCCAAAAACTGCGCACGTATATGCGTTACAACATATGTTAAAGCCATCATTTTTCTCGAGGTACTTAGCCTTCAAAATAGGGCTTCTTTTTATACTTTATGAAAAACCGAGCGTATTATTTTAAGGTATTAATTTTTTGTTATTAATTTATTATTATCAAGTTATTTTTCTTAAGAAGCATTTACTGCCGGTCTTAGCCACTTTGACGCCCTTGGGCAAAGAGGAGTGAGATTAGATCAACCAAAGTCAGTGGAATAGGAAACAGAACGCTATCGTTCATGTGCGACTGCCGCTTCGCTACGTTCAACGGTTTTCCCCCTCCACATGGTATTCGCGTTTGTTGCCGATGATTTTAGCTATATTCTCATTCATTCTTCTTTCACGTTTCGACCTGTTAAAGAGTTCTTATCCACTGTATGTGATATTACTGCGTACATACATCTGTTCCAGATTATTTTATTGTGGTTTTATTTTATCAGTATCGACTAGTTTCATAGCGATTGTAAGTTTTTTGCACAGGTACTTCATAGGCATGAGAGGCTACCCTTTTTTTTAAATCCTTATTCTTTAATAGGTCTGTACATCAGTCTCAGATTCTCTTTATTTTTTCAGGTAAAATAATTACTTGCGAATTAAGTTTTAATTACCACTTATTATGCCGAAAAAACAGTGTTCTTGTTGCGGCAAATTCTTAAAACCAACGAGTCATCTGTCAGTAGTTCGGGATGAACGGACATTAAATGTTCTTAAAACTGCTTTTAATAGCTCCTTAACCATTCAGTCAAAGGTTTGCGATAGTTGTCGATGCTTTTCGATTAAAAAGCGTCGGATTACAGATGCAAAAGAGATGAGTTCTTCTGAAAATGATTTATCAAATGTGTTAGAACCAGGTAAGAGTAAGATTTATAAAAATTCAGAATCTTTCAGTGAAGATGGAACTTCATATTTTGACTGTAGGAAAATCAAACTTCCAATAAAAAGATGTATGATTTCTCAATCCAGATGCATTGCCTGTGATCATAAGAATAATCGTATCAGAATCAAACCTTTTACTGCATTGAGGGTTTACAGTACTTGTCAATTGAAGTGCGTTCGACAAAAGGTCGTTCTGTGCGTTTGTGGCTTGCATTATTGTTGATCAAGTTGCGCACAGGTCTTTCCAATGCGATTTTATCAACTATTTTTGGCATAGAAAAACGAAGAGTTGGCAGACATTAAGGACTATACTACATCAACGGCAAAAACGCTATTCGCAAATGGAGAAGATGTATGTATCCTTATAGCTGATGGTACATACATGTTTATCCAAAAGAGTAGCAATTACTCTTTTCAAAGGCGGACTTATTCTATGCATAAAGAAAGGAATCTGGTCAAGCCTCCTAGAATTCATGATAATTCCGAAGATCATCTGATCGCTGAACGAATGTTGCGATTGGCTTCGCAGCCTAATCGCCTGCAAGAGCGAGCAGAAAAGGAAAAAATTGGGCAAAAAGGAGGGCACTGTGGCTTTCTATAACGCAAGAGACACTACCTAATTTTCCTAGGCTAACTCTTGATGAATTGCGATACATCACACTCGGAGTATATCAGATAAAGCAAGCCCAATCGTATACCGAGGAACATTTATCTGATGATGGAATGTACTCCTTTCTTGTCCTTAAATAGGAGGAAGGCATTCTAAGAGTACAAATGCAGTCTCGGCATACATCTTCTAAAGTGTATAACTTATGGATAGAAACTAATCCTGGACCGAATCCGATAAGTGGTTGGTACTGTCAGTGCAAAAGTGGTGCAAGAGTGGTAGGATGTTGCGCTCACATTGCCAGTGTTCTGTGGTATCTTGGTTACACTAGATATAACCAAAACACTCCCAGACCTTCACGTGAATTCGAAAGTCACGTGAATGGCCAAACCAGTTCTGACGAATAAGGCTGTTGCAGAGTGCCTAGCCTCTCATCGACCATAAGTTCTGATTGACTGTAAACTAATATACCTTTTCGTAGAAAAATGTCTCCAAGATTATTTCGATTATTTTATAGAAATTATTACTAATAAATCTGATAAAGTAGGACATTTTTACTCCTTTCATGATCAAAAACATATACGCATATACGTGCGCAGTTTTTGGCCAAGTATGATCTTGCGTGAGCAATACTAACAATGTGAAACTTAGCATGATTTGAATGAAAGTGCGAAAACCCATGTAAAATACGAACTTAAAAATGACTATATCTTGAAATCAGATCACTCTCAGGAAAAATCCTTTTAAGGGGTTATGAGACCTAGTTAGATGAATAAAATGCAACATGTTTGAGGCCAATCTGTAGATGGCCCAAAAACCGGCCTTATTGACCCTCCTTCTTTCCTTTAACTCACGATTAGCAACCAACAAAATTTTTACCATTATCAGACATGATAGTATTAACGTTACCGCGACGCGAAATAAATCGTTTCAGAAAACCAATAAAGGAGCTTGTGCTCAGATCGCTGACAAGCTCAAGGTGAACAGCTTTGGTAGCAAGACATACAAATACTGCAACATATGACTTGACCCTTTTTATATTTCGGTACCGTCTTTCCTCAATGTACAGATGGCCACAGAAATCCACTTCAACATTCAAGAAAGGTCGTGAATATTCTAAACGATTAGCGGGTAGGTTTCCCATTTTATAGCCAGCACCGCAAGGATTGGCTTTAAAACACTGGACGCAATCGTAAATAATTCTACACGCGGTGTTGCGACCATCAATTGGCCAATATTTTTCTCGAACTAAGTATAAAGTAGATTGGGTTCCCGCATGTTTCAATTTGATGATGCGCATCAATGATAATCATTCTAGTAATGGAATGGTTATGGGGCAGCAAAATCGGATGTTTTTCATCATATAATAGGTTTGAATGTGTAAGTCTGCCCCCTACTTTAAGAATTCCTTCGTCGAGGAAGGGATTAAGATTTAAAAGTTTGCTTTTCCTGTCGAAACTTTCTTCTTGATTGCGTGATAAGCAATCAATTTCCGTGGCAAATGCAGTTGCCTGTGCAATTTTTATTACATAGTCTCGCGCAGTTCTTACTTCATCGTCTGAAAGGGGACCGGTCGATTTGATTAAATTCTTTGGATTGGAATTGTACCGAAACCTGTCACAGTAAGCGATCACGCGAATTAAGTGGCCAAATGAGTTAAAATCCTGAAAGAAATCTGATTTTTTTAACGTTAATTTCATTGAAGCCTGTGGAAGACGAACGTTGCCTTTTTCAGGAATGTTGATTGGCGCAATCGACATTTCAGGCCAGAAACTGTCATCTTGACTTAGCCAATGAGGTCCGTGTTGCCAAATATTTTTAATTAGAAAGTCTTTCGGTAATTGACCTCGAGAAGAGAAGTCAGCAGGATAATCGTGAGTGGGTACGTGCTTCCACTCGTGAGGCTGAGTAAGTTCCTGAATCTGAGCTACGCGGTTTGATACGATTGTTTTTAATATGTGTGGAGACGTTTGAATCCAGTGAAGACTGATTGTGGAATCTGACAAAAATACAGTCCTACTAAATTTCAAATGCTTTAGAGATTGTACAACAGCGGCATAGAATTCAGACAGTAAGAGAGCGGCGTATAATTCCAATCGAGGAAGTGTCACCGTTTGCACTGGCGCGACCCGAGACTTGGAGCCTACGAGAGCCACGTGGTGGTTGCCGCATTTATCTGTGGTGCGCAAGTAAATGCAAGCTCCGTAGCCCTTTTCACTTGCGTCGGCGAAACCGTGCAATTGAATTTCGGTTGAGTCAAATGCGACGGTGCATCGATCAAATTTAAGAGTATTTAATAAAGGTAATTGACCTTTAAATCCAAGCCACACTGACTCAGCTTCTTGTTGGATGGACTCATCCCACGTTAGTTGCAGTTTCCAGAGAGTTTGAATCATCATTTTCTCATATACAATAATGGGACCTAATAAGCCTAATGGATCAAATAACCGTGCAATTTCTGCAAGTACCGTACGCTTAGTTATTTGAGACTTTGGTTTTTCTGTATTTTCTGCTATTTTATAGATAATTTTATCCTCGCCTGAATTCCAATAGAGTCCCAAAGTTTTAATTGTGTCGGAAGAATCAAGGTACATGAGTTCAGTTTTGGACTTTTCTGACAAATCACGAGTTAATCTGGGATCGTTGGATGCCCACTTACGTAGGGTAAAACCGCCCTTCTTAACCAGTTGAATTAAATCGTTGCGCAGAGTGGAGGCTTCCTCGAAGGTGGCTCCCCGGAAGCAAGATCGTCAGCGTAAAAATCGCGTGCTAGAACGGTGGCAGCAAGAGGATGAGGACGATATTCGTCTTGCGCAAGTTGTGCAAGTACTCTTGTGGCGAGAAACGGCGCTGAGGCTGTACTATAAGTGATCGTTTTTAATTTGTAAATTTTCAGCGGTTCATTCAAATTTTCTCGTCAGAGAATTTTTTGGTAAATGGAGTCGTGCGGAGAGACTCTGACTTGCCGGTACATTTTTTCAATGTCGGCTGTTAAAGCATAGGGAAATGATCGAAAGCGAGTATAAATCGAAAAAAGGTTGTCTTGAATTGTCGGCCCAACCATTAATGTGTAATTTAGCGAGACACCGCTGGACGTTTTCGTGGACCCATAAAAAACGACACGAGTTTTTGTGGTTAAACTATCATTTTTTATTACTGCATGGTAAGGCAAAAAAAAATCCTGATTCACTACGATCACTGTCACGACATTCAGACATGTGATTAAGCTGTATATACTCCTGCATGAAATCAGAGTAACTGTCTTTTATATCTTGACATTTTTCGAACTTACTTTCTAACCCATGAAATCTCCGTAAAGCCATTTTATAAGAATCACCCGTTTTAGACTTATTTTCATCAAACGGTAATTTTACAGTGTAGCGACCGGTGCTGTCTCGTTTAACGTTTTCGGTAAAGTGTTTTTCACAGGCCTGCTCTTCCGGTGACAAGCGTTTTTTAATAGGAACTTGTTCGGTAACTCAGAATCGAGTAAGCTCATCGGCTTCATACGGATTTGCTGTTTGAATGTAATTACATGTTACCTGCTGTGATCTGTGGCAATTCAGCTTGACTTCACCTGAAACTATCCAACCTAAGTAAGTTTTCTGTAATACGGCTTCGTGACCCTTTATTTTTATTTGGCCTACACACAAAAGTTTATAGAAAAGTTTAACGCCTAATAAGGCATCAACTTCTGATGGCCTGTGAAATTCAGGGTCCGCTAGTCGTATATTCGCTGGAACTTGTAGTGATTTTCGATCAATGTAG
>NC_046657.1:11429043-11433257 GCF_010883055.1 Belonocnema kinseyi | reverse complement strand
TTGAGCTCGACGTTGCAAGAATTCCAAAAATTGTTTCATCGTGGGGACTGTGGATTCACTTGTCAAATCTTCCCACTTTTCGCGAAGCTGATATGAGAGTTTGTCGTTCACGAGCATAATTAATAACGTGTCCCAACTATCAACCGATTCGCCTAACGCGCGAAGCGCTCTAATGTGTTTCTGTAACAGATCGAGACACGTGCGGACCGACGATTTCTTCGACACAGGCTGTAGATCGAGGATTGATTTGACGTGACTTTCAATTATGACCTTTTTATTGTCGTACCTATCTTGCAGTAATTTCCAAGCTACTTTATAATTTTCTGATGAAGTTTCAATAGACGCAATCAAATAGGATGCTTCAATATTTAAGCATCTTTTTAAATGTAGTAATTTTTCAACATCTTGAATATTACTATTGCTGTCAACTAGAGCTTTAAACGTATCTGCGTGTTAAATCGTAAGTCTGGATTTATCGTTAGTAATTTTTTAATTTTTCCGGAAATGGTAAAAAATCTATTTTCGAATGAAGTGCGCTCATCGATCTGTTTAGCTATTTCAGTCGTATCTGTTATTAGAAGATCTAGCCGCGTTTGATGGACTCAAATTCTGACCAAGTATCTTTATGTTTTTCTAACCGCTCTTCGAGGTCTAGGAAGGCTAAATCTGTTTCACTTGTTATCTGTGTTAACATTGTTTCAGTGTTTGTTAACATCCGTTTAATAGTTCCGCGTTTAATATTCAGGTCTTTTATTTCGGAGTCAGCCATCGTGACTGAATTGATATTTAAACTGTATGTAATTGAAATTGCATTCATGGACACTAATAATTAGAATGACGGAACAGATACTGATAGGAATATTGGTGGTGCCAAGAACTCGCTTACCGATGAAGATCTGGCCACTTTGTTGTCTCTGCTACGATGATATCCTTTCTGATGATCTGTTTTTTACGGCTGATTTTGACGCTATATCTGGATCTGGATTGAACTAGATCTGGACGCTGCTTACTGCTGATCGGCAACTCCTGGCCCTTGCCGTGAATCGCCTGGTAGAAATATAAGCACACAAACTTATCACCGGCTCGAAGGACCAAAATATTTTGTGGTCGAGGCAAAACACGCAGAAAAAAATTAAAAACGTAATTATGAAATTGTTCTCTGATAATAGTTCAGTGAAAACATGCACCTTTCAGTAACTTGAAACAATATTTATTTCTAAACAGAAAAATTGTGAACAAGAATAAGAATTATCACTCTTAATGCAGACCAAATCTCTTAATGCAAGCCAAATTTTTAAAATATTGTAAAGGCGATACGGCGATACAGTTTACGGTAGGGTCGGCAATTAGGCATTTTAGGCGGCTCGGTAAACAGGCTTAAGTTATAAATGCCATCTGGCACAAATATGAACGGAACAAAGAGTAAAGAGAGAGAAATTTTAGAATTTACCTATTTATATTGCTGAACGTGCGATGGACAAAGAATCAGCTTCAAAAGAATATAAAGTTCTCGAGATTTCAGAAATTCTCTATCTTAGAAATCGGCAGACAAAGAACGAGAAACATAATTTTCGAAAGTTACGACGTAATAATTATTTAAACAATGTTCCTAAACAAATGCACATTTTGACCATGTTTTCATGTATAGGCTTGATTTTTTTTTGTGGAATCAATTCGAAATGTCTTGCAAAAGACTCTTTGCTATTATATTTTTAATAGTGACAAAAACTGATAATTATGTAAACCATTTTTATAAACAATTGCACATTTTGACAATTTTTCCATGTATATGCTTGATTTTTTTTGCGGAATCAATTTAAAATGTCTTGCAAAAGAATCGCACGAATCGTTAATTTCGCACAATTAACTGTCCTTCGGCACGTTATAACTTGTAATATATCGTAGAATCTGGTGATCAGATCTTGATTCAAACAGGTTATTTTAACAACCGATTTAGCTTTCGCCAAAAAGGAACGGGCAACATTTCCGGTATTTGTTGTTCAATAACCCTGCTTCACCACATTAACTGTTAAATCCAGTTTGGATCTTAATTGTATCTGAATACGTTCCTTTTTTTATTTTTTCATTTCCTTTTCTTCCCTTTTTCTTGCGGAAAACTTTTTAAAATCCATATTGTAGGGAACATGTAAAAAATATTTTATAACACGAATCCAGGCATGCAACGTCAAGAGCCCAAATTTATAATGTGCCTCATTGCATGGAATTTTAGCTACATATGGTAAGTTGTTAACATGTGTTGATCCAACTCCATAAATATTGCAGCGAGAAGATGCTTTCTGTCCAGTTGGAATTTAACATACCTTTCCATCAATCATCGTACACTTCAAGTCAAAGCTGATATCAAAACTCATTCCACTGACACCAATGGAATAGGTACGAACTTTCTCCAGCAGATTTATGTGATAGTTGTACTCTTTCTTTACAAGAGAATCAGTTTCTTTAAGAAAATTAAATTTCATTGTCCTACAGAAATTGACAGATGAAGGTGTTTTGTTCGTCCAAATAATATCATCATCTGCTTTTAATTGAAGAAGGACGAATCACGAAAAAATGACTTTTGTAAATTAATTTGTTTATAACATTATTAATAATTTTTGTAGTTACTCTAACCCACTGGAAATTATTTTTAGTTACTTATTTAATTGATTTATCATCTTTTTTAATGAATTTTAAAGTCTTAGAAAAAATAGTATCGCGGAAAAGTTTAGTTTCTAAAAAAAACATCAAGATCCGTTAAGAATTGCACTGTCGGTCGATTTTTGTCCAAAAAAGGTGCTTTTTCCCACTGTGCGGCAGCATCAAAGATAGATCTAAACTGGAAAGTAGCTCGATGATGGGTTTATATACAAGATTATAAGTTTTATGTCGTTTATCGACCGGGAACTCAAGTTTCACATGAGACTACTTTAGACGGAATCCCATCGAATCTTTGACTGTAGATATTACGTCCTGCGAATAGATCAAGGTTGCTCAATTTGCAAGATGACGAAATTAAAATAATTGGCGATATTCTAGCTTCAGGCGCTGTTCAACCTAATGTGAAACAATATTTTGACCTTTAGGATTTGAAAGGTGGTGTAGTTTTCCGTAAAACCGAAGATGGGAATGGATGGGCAATCCGAGCGTTTCGTGGTTCCGCTGATGTGCTTTACGGTTCCTGAGGAAAAACAAAAGTTTCGTGGGCGTGAGTTAACAATCTAGGCATGATAACGGTTCGGTGCGCGTATCCCCACCCACATGGCGCGGTGATACGGGTCTAATCGACTCGGCAGGCGGTCCTCTGGTTGCAGGCGCGGTATCCCTACCCTCAGAAACTTCAGGTCGGTCGGGTGTGCTATGGGCGAGCCTAGTTAGGACTGGCCGGACTCGCCTAGGTAGTCTAGTGCTAGTTTCTCGGGGGCCTTCGCGACGAGACACGTTCAGGAGTACCTGATGCCGTGCCTTGCTGATACCGCAAAGTCGAATATGGGAGTGCCCATTGCTCCGTCACTCGAGCGAGGGAACCTTCAGAGGGGTGGGGGGTCTAGGTCATTGCTATGTGTCCGGTTAGTTCTGTCTGGTCGAAGATACCTGGAATGAGTCGCGCTTGTAGGCGCACAATGCTGCGAAACATTGGAACTCGAGGGACAGATATGAGAGCGCCCATTGCTCCGTCAATCGAGCCAAGAAGCCTTCATGATGACGTTTACTCTAGGGATCACCGAGATAGGACGTGTTCAGTAACACCCGATGCCACGGCCTACTGGTACTCGATAGGTGGATATGGGGGTACCCAATTCTCGACCGCTCGAGCCGGCTGTCAGAGGAGTTGACGTTTCTTCCGGGTATCACCGAGGAAGGACATGTTCGGGTGCACCCGATACCCCAGCCTATTGGTACTCGAGAGGTGGATATGGGAGCACCCATTGATCCACCGCTCGAGCCGGTTGCTCGAGGAGTGCCTCTGGTCGAGAGACACCCGCTTCCAGCGAAATCGCGGTAAAATTTCAGCCATAACCACGTCTCACAACCGTGAGATAGGTGGTTACAACCTGTAAAGGAATCAATACGACGATCCAGCAAAAGCCTCGTGGACCCTAAGAACACGGCGAGACCCAAGGACAACCGCCTTCTGCATTTTTCCCGCAAGTGTTCTAGCATATTTTTGACACGCAGGGATGCTTTTTAGGCTATTAGCAAGTGAAAGCTTGGCA
>NC_046657.1:11426407-11428943 GCF_010883055.1 Belonocnema kinseyi | reverse complement strand
AGCCCTGCGCGTTCTGTTGTTTTGAACCGCACTTACTACAACTATGTTTGGTGTTGTCATTGTTGTTCCCACGAGAAGCTAGGGAAAGGGGTTCGTCCATCACTTGTGATAGAAAGAAAAACTTATCGATTTATAATACACCTTGCAGCAAAATACACAATATCGTAATGAGTAATTGAAATTAAATTACATCTATTCAAACTTTAAGTTTCAAATTTTAGCTGCATGAATTACAATTTTTAAATGAATATCAAGCATCAAGATATACGCGTGCAATAGCCACGTAAAACGTATTGCATTGACAATTAATAACAAAAATGTAAATACGAGATTATTATTATTATTACTATTTCAGTTAAATTATTTCTTCTTCACACTTACGTTTAAAAGAGATAATATTTTAAATACTGGATTTGTGTTATATATTTTGCGCCAACAACGAATCATGTTAAAAATGAAAAAATTCTACTGTTTTTATGGATTTCGATGTCTAGAAGGCGTTTAATAAAACATTCTTCGCTAGTTGTTAAGAAGTAAGAAATGTGTTTGCAAGTTTTTGGTATTGGTATATCTCAACCTTATTTCTGCATAATATTTGTGCAGAGATGTGAAGACCGTCTTGCACAGAGAGACGTGCGATTTAACCCACATGATCATTCATAAAATCAACATAACTCTGCTGAACATCTATACGTGCCTCGTAACTATGAAACGCAGCAATATGTGTAAATTTACTGCACAGCAAATTGTGTCGCTTGGCTGTGCTGCACAGAAATTGTTACCGAGTAATATCTATATGTTTCATTAAACTCCACTGTGGAGCCGTGAGTACTGCTAAACTCTACTTCACAGACATACGCGTCACGTAACTTGATTGCTCCCATACAAGTACCATGAAACTCTATTGCGCATTTGTAAGTCCTCTGTAACTCTACTGTACATATTTAAATACCCCATAACTTGACGGCACACCTATAAGTAAGACATAGCTATACTGTCTACCCGTAGTAGGTTGCATGGGATTCCTTTGCGCAGATGTAAGTGATATAGAACTCTGCTGTATATCTTAACGTACCCCGGGCAGTACTGAGCAGTCATAAGTTCCTCGTAACTATACTGCGATTCTGTGATTGTCATATGATTTTACTACTTCACCACTATTGCTATGTAACGCTAATGCGTCTATACAAATTCCCCCTAACTATACTCTGCAAGTTTCAGGGGATTCTATTGCGCAGATGTCAATGCATTGTAGCTCTAATGCCCTGTAACCTGAAATTTACTGCGCAGACGAAAATAATAATGAAGAACACTAAACGTGAACGGAAGAAGACTCATCCAGTCCACAAATTTTGTACTTCTGGTCGAGAGAAAAACTTATCGTTCTATAGTACACCTGGCAGCGAAATACAAAATATCAAAGTGAGTAATTGAAATTGGATTACATCCGTTCAAACTTCAAGTTTCAAATTTTAACTGCACCGAATGAAAAAATTTTAATTAAATATTAAACATCAGGGAAAAATTAAAATTGATAAAGAGGCAATTTTTCTATCATTTAAATTTTGTACGTAAAACGCCAATGTTTTTTATTTTTTAAATAACCTCATCAATCTTGATAATCACGTTGTGATTTTTAAAAGAGAAATTGAATTTGTCTTCCATTCATCTGCTCTTGTAAGCTTATAAGGTTTAGAAATGTTTTTAGAGATCATATCTAACTTATAGCCGTATTTAATATTGATATTAGCGTTATTATACGCGTGCAAAAGCCATGGAAAGCATATTGCGTTGACAATTTATAACAAAAATTAATATACAAGTTTATTATGATTTCAGTTTGCTTAAATTGCAGCTGTTTAAATTACAATGTAGCTATTTATTTGTATCTAATAAAAAAGTACAGTTTTCAATGCCTATTATTCAATCTTGCATTTCTTTACTTATCTTTTTTCAACTCGAAATACTAAAAATTTAATTGCAGTGGATTTACAGAATTTACATTTCTTAAATTGTACGCCTAAAAATAAAAAGGACCCAGTGAGTTGTAGATACTGCAACCGCTATTCTTTACGCTTCTAATTTTTGAACAGTGTAAATTTGGGTACATCTAACAAAATTGAACGCAATATTAAAAGAGCTAAATTTATATACCTTCATTTTAAATAAACAAAAATTTTGAAGTCATATATTCAAAACTATTAAATTTTCAAAACATAAATTTGCTATTATCATGTCTATGGGGACAACTTTTCTCGTAGCAACTTAGCACGTGGCCAGCTTGGCACCTCGGTGACCAAAGCGATAACTGTGCACTTTTTTGGCTAGTTGGACAACTGTGCACGTGCCATATGTGCACGCACATAGTTGTCACTTGACAACTGTGCACGTTGTTACATGGTACTTCGATTTATTTTAGCTCTACTGCCCTGTAACCTAAAATTCACTGCGGAGCCGCAATTGCTATGCTCTATACTGCGCATATATAATTACCCCCGCTCCCAATTTATTGCGCAACCATCAGTGACATGCATAA
>NC_046657.1:11412764-11426307 GCF_010883055.1 Belonocnema kinseyi | reverse complement strand
ACCAAGCGTTTCTGCTGAATATGGTTACAAAAATTAATAGGCTGTCGTGGAAAATTGTGCAGGGGTGGTCCGGAAGCAATTAACCCCCAAGCGGAGGTGTGAAAACCGTGCCGAAAGCTGAATAGCACCTGGGTGAGGTGTCTAGAACGGTGAGTCTGGGATACCGGGCGACCTCTCAGAGTACGCAGCCTTATCCTTGCATGCGGGTCTCTACGAGAATGGACGAACCCCTTTCCCTAGCTTCTAGTGGGAACAACAATGACAAGACCAAACATAGTTAGACCACTCTAGAGCTAGGGGAGCAAATGAAGATAGAGTCAATACGATGGATCTGCGGAATCTCGGGAAATACCCAGAGCTATCGCATTTTTCGCATCAACGTCTGTGAAACTATGCAGAACTACTCCAAAAAGGGTCTATGTAAGTTGAGCGCCTACTTTACGACAGCTAGAATCAGCCGGTAACAGAGATAGAGAGGCGACACTAAGACCAACCGCGGGCAGGCAACCCATAGTGAAAGAGCGATGCTTTATGACCCGGAGAAACATCAACATTCAGGTTTCTCTCAAGCCTAAAGATCTGGCTGAATTGGATGACGTGCTGCATGGACATTTTTCCGAAGAATCCGACCACAAAACTATCAATTGTTGTGTGTATAATGGAGCGAGAGCATTGGCCAATGCGAATCGTAAAATAAAACCAACGGTTGATCATAAGACCAAAAGATGAATGCATCAACAGGCCATAAAGATAGGCTAAGCGGGACTGTACGCGTCCCGAATTCAGTGTGTGATTGACTACATAACATCTGGCAGGAATTCCACCGCCACAGTTCGGAAGTTTGCGCGTGAACTCCGAATTCGTTATCACAACCTTAACACGTCAAAGCTGCTGACCATCAGGCAACATATTGTCGAGAGTATACGGAAACTATCTAACGCAAAGTGAAGTCTAGAGCATAGAGAAAGGTGGGTCAGAGAAAACCGACAGTTTCCTCTGCGAAACTGTCAGTTTCTTCCAAGACTCTCCAGTTACTGTCGACCACCCGCCCAAACCAGAGTAGGTAGAAGTATTTTGAAGAGAAGTCTACGAAGTAAATCATAGACTGGACGATGACTCAGAGAACATAAATAGCTTAAAGGAACAGTGTAATGCCATAATAACATCTGATGGATAATGGCCACCTATCACTACCGAGGAGGCGAAAAAAGTATCAAGAGGTATGAAGAACTATTCTGCTCCGGGACCAGATGGCATCAAGACCTTCTGGTGGAAAAAGTTTTCTTCAACCCATCATCATTTGTCACGTATTTTCACCTCATATTAAAAGTCGGAAGAAATAATTCCGGCCTGGTATGTGGAAGGGCGCACAGTACTCCTGCCGAAAATGGGAAACTTAGCTGAACTGAAGAATTACAGGCCATTCAATTGTGTTAACACATTGTATAAGATATTCACAGCTATCCTAAATGATAGGATTGTTCGCTCAATCGGACCTGAGTGGCAAGAAATGTATGAACTTGAAAAGCATCCCTGCGTGTGAGCAATATACTAAAACACTCGCAGGGAAAATGCAGAAGGCGTTCGACCTTGGGTCGCTCCATGATGCTCAGGGTGCACGAGACTTAAGCTGGATCAGTTTATTGATTCCGTACAGACTGTAACCACCTATCTCACAGTCGTCAGACATGGTTATGTTTAAAATTTTTAACGTAATTTTGCTGGGACCGAGTGAATATTTGTAAATTTCGTTTAACTCTTGTGCACAGCGCAGCCATATGTGCTACTAAACTCTACTGCGCATCTTTAGTTCCGTAGAATTCTTTTGCGAAATATCAAGTTAACTCAATAATTTAAATCCCTTTTTTAGAAATTAAAAATTTTTTAAATCAAGAAATTTCGCCTCCTTTTTCAAATCTTCTTTGTAAGTTTCTCAAATATATGTACTTCAAGAAACCTTTTAGTTTGGACTTGATGTTAAAGGGTACTGTAAGGGTTCGGGTCAGGACGTGGACCCTTTAGAACTTAAAGGGTATGGGTCTGGACCCATCAGAATTTGAAAGGTTTGCGACCGAACCTGAACCCTTAAGAATTTGAAGGGTACGGTTCGGACCCGTACCCTTAAGAATTTGATAGCCATGAATTATTTATTCCCTTTATCTATGAATTTTTCTTCTTTATTGTCTCAATGTTCTAGAAGGATCTCAATTATATCGACACTTCTAGACAGGTTTGAAATATAACGTTTTGCAACACACCAAATTTAATGAGCCACTAAAATCATAAATAACCTTGAAGCTGTTTAAATAAAATTCAAACATACGCGTTATATTCACGAATCACTTTTTTATCTATTAACATATCTTCCTCTTTTCTTAAAGTTCTAGAAGATTCTATATTATAAAAAATGTTTTTGGCCTCGGAATTACTTGCGTGTTGAAAAATATGTTTTTGAATTGAATTAGTCATTATTATTTAGACAAAGCAATAAATCATCCTTAATTTCTGTAAAATGTATTACACAGAAACTTGCGTGAAGAAGTGAAAATTTCTAAATATTTTATGACATTTATTTGCCAAAAATGTGACATTATGTGTCTTAAAGACGTATCTAGCTTAGAACTCTTTAGGCTTAGCATATTAGAAGAAAAAATAGTGAAATGACTTCCTTAATAAATATCTGCACTCATATAAAAAAACCTCATATAAAAAGTTGAATAGCATAAGGAGCAATAAGCACCGGACAGTGCACCATTAACGTATACACTAATTCTGTAAATGAAATGCATGCTATCTTACCTCTTTTGAGTCTCGAAGTTGTTTGTAGCATATTATTATATGCGATGTGGTTTGATGAAGAAATCAAACTGTTAAAAACAGTAAAAAGAACTGATCTCTAGAGAACTAAAGCAGTCTAATAAAATTCATGTAGCCTTAGACTGTCAGTGCTTTTTTATTAAACTGATAACCCTATAATGAAGCAATATATCAAATAAATAGGCTAAACAGGAAGTAATTGATAGCCCTCTGTATCAAAATTTCCATATACGTGTGCATCTCTTATGCATTAAATTCATCTTTTATCTATAAAAACGCAATAAACCATCCTAGTTTGTCTCGTAATAACCTTAAACCTGTTTAAAAGTATTGGGCTATTACAATTGCGTAATATTAATATTCTGTGGCGTTATCAGGACTATCCGAGAACTTTCTAGAAGCTTAACACGTATATGAACCACTTCAGCTCGTAAGTTTGTCGATGTCGGTAAGGTGGGAATCTTGCATATGTAATAATGCTCATCACCGCCTATAATATAAAATCATTGTCAATGCTGAACTGCTAAGTAACTCAAAAAATAAAAATTATAAAAATACAACAAAAAAAGAACCATATTTATTCAATGTTTTTCTGATTGTTTACTTAATTAAAATAATTAAGTGAAATGTCACTTGTTGACTAAAACAAAAGCGTGTCGCCATCAATCAGTGATAAATTCCACTAACTCACTTAGAGGAACTCTATCCATGTTGAATCAATGAGGTTCACTGGTTACTACACCAGTAGTTACCTAGGTAAGTATGACTCTTACCATTCATCACTGATATGCTAAAAATTGTCAAATCATATTTTTAAGACCACACCTTACCCTCAAAACAATAAATAAGTGCTGGTCTGCAGCTTAATAGGATGTAATATATAGCCTCTAATTGTGGGGAGTTTTTATTTGAGAAATAAAAAGATCCGAGAGTTAGAAATGCATATAAACGAGGATAGGAAGTTTTTCGACAGAGCAGAGCCAACTATTAGAAGTAAAAATATATATAGTAAAGCTAAAAGGGAAATACATAATTCTATACTTATACCAACTATGCTGTACGGTAGCGAGATGTGGACCTATCAAGAAATAGATAAGAGTAAAATTAAGACGATTATCATGAAATTCCTGTGGGGACCGCGAAAATATTGGTTAGAATGTGTAAATGAGGCCCTAATTCAAAAACACATGAGATGCCATAGAAACACGAGAGCTTGCATAGTCGAATGTATGTACGTGAAGGCAGCTAGAAACGCATACTAGGACATAAAAGTATGGCGACAAATAGTTTATAAAAGTATTATGAATGGAGTAAATAAGTGCCCGACTGGGGAGCGTCAAATGAAGACCTTGTGTGGCTCTTTATTTGGGGTAATCGCTATTCAGATTGATCAGCAACCTGGGTCGGAACAGTTTTGCTTACCGAACGCGTTATTTAAATAGTTAACACGTGAATTCTAGATCAATCTGAAAAGCTACACCCTCTTCGCCACACTAATCCCTTCCTCAACAAGTTGGTTATGCTTACCCCGACCGAGATCTGGTTTAAAGGTATAATAAAAATAATAATACTTACTGGTTTACATATTTAAAGTACGGAAATAACTGTTTCACCAGTAATAATTTGAAATATTGATCCAACCAAAGGTACAATTTACCTGGTTCAGTTTAAGAGGGTAAAAAATCAACGATTTTGGATCAGGGTTAGATCATACCCGGGACAAAGTAAAGATAGGCCTGGGTCAGCATTAACTTCTCGCTTATGCAGTATATTTTCATAACAACTTGTACCGAAAATTCATTCATTGGTTAAGATTTGAGCAATGGTCAATATTAATACAGATGTTCTCTCCGGAAAATGTCATAACCAAGCTTTTTACCTGTACTTACTGAATGAAATATTCAAGTGAAAATCCTTTGTACCGGAAACGTTAAAAATGAAAAACCAAGCATAAGGTATAGATACAGGATTTCAAAAATATCCAATAAGTTTTGAGGCACTACCCGAAAGCTGGAAGTGGGTTGATATGCATCAATTATATTAGCACTGGGAGCAGCCTAGATCTTAAAATGACACCGGCTTCGAATAGAACCTCGGTAAATGGTTACCTATAGCCACGTCTTACGAAAGTAAGTTAGGTCATGGAGATGGATGACAGTGTACGACGAAATCATAACGACAGACTGGCTGGTGAAATCATCGTGTGTCTTCAGGACACGAGGTGATCCAAAGACTCAAGGACAATTAATTTAATTAAATATTTTGAATACAGTCGTTGCAGCTCCCTGTGGAGGACTTTATCCCTCTTCTCCTTTTCCCTCTCCTTGATAGTGATGTTGTATTTGACCGCAGCGGAGAATTTGATCTCGAATATAGTTCGATTCTCGAAGTCTTGAAAAATCATGGCAGTTCTTAAGTGTACGACAAAACGGGTAATACGGCACTTTTATGGCAGCATTATGTCTGTAGAGATATATCGTTTTTGCGTGGATGGGACACCCAGATAGTGACTGTTTTATGTACCCAGTGTGTGCATGGCAAGCTTTGCACCTATCACTAAGAACTTCTTGACATAATATGCGTTCACGCTATAGTAAGGTGAAAATGACACCGCCCTGAAATGCGAAAATGAAACCCTCTGTACCTAAATTAAGATCTGAAGATTTAAGAAAAGTGAAAGTTTGCTCCTTTGATAAGGAATCTTTTTCTAAATTTATTCGGAATTTTTCGTGAATTTTTTGTCAAATAGATGTTGGCGGAATTTTTCAACCACTGCTTTATTTACTTGATATTTTAGAAGTGAAGCATCTAGAGTAATGCCATTTTTTACTTCTGCTTTTAAAATTCAGGGTTATGAAGACAATGGAGGTTCAGAAGTCCGCGTCCGAGTCGACGGCGCCAGAGGTATAGTCGTGAAATAGAGGATTTGATGTACAAGCTCTTGTATATATATATATATATATATATATATAGAAGAAGTAGAACCGGGACGTCAAGCATGATTGCCACAGAAGCCTTGTTCAACGCCGACAGATTCAACGAATATTTCTGTCGAAGGAGATGCTTGTATCTACTTCGGAGACTCCTTCACTGATGTTACGTCCTGAATGCGGCTTCGAGGCATTCTCAGATATGTATAAGTCTCTCCAGTTTCAAGGTGCCTAATAACACTTGTATTCACAAGCTCAGGAACCTTGGAAATGCCAATAATATCTACTTTCTCTACAGGAAATTTGGCACAGCTGACTAACTTAAAGTTCATCCCAGACTCTCCCCTGTGCACTTTTTGGCGGCATTTAAAGCACTCTGAAATTTGCTTTTACCAGCGTCATACACAGTAAAAATAAATAGTTAAAGTTATATTCGACTTAATTTCAGATTTGAGTTGAATTAAGGAAGTACCTGAATTTAAATGTGCAAACTATCTTGAATAAAGCACTAACCTTTCTTGAATGAGAAATCAACATTTTTCTACTGGAATAAAGTAAAGGGTCCTCCTAAATTTCAATATTCAGTTCTGAAAGTAAGTTAAAGGCAACCTGAAATAACCTGTAAGGCTTTCGTCAACTAAAATGAAGGAATATACCTTTCCTGAATTTCAGGTTCGTACTACCTTGCATGACGTTACAGAACGCTGACGCTACTATACAGCTCGTGGCTATTTATTCTAGTCGCATCCTACTCCAATACTCCATGTCGCGTTGGTCAGTGCGACTATGATACTATGTTTCCATCATTCGAGGAGTTTTCGTTTAATAGATTTAACAAAATGCTGCAGCAAAATCATTTCCAGTTATCAGCTAATATTTGGATTATTAAACCCATCAAATTAATTTAATTATTACAAAACTTTTTACTTCGCAGCGTGAGCGCGCTTTCAATACATTACGGAACGCAATGGTCTGAAAATTTTTTGGAACACACCTGCCCCCAATATACCGTTTTTTCTATTTGTCCTACTTTTCCTGTATTTTCTTACAAGTTTGAACCCAACTTGTATATTTTCTAAAACGAATAACTATTATATAAAAACAGCTGAGGAGTGTGGGTAAGGCGTGAGAAATTCCTGGGTTTTAGTTAGAAATTTCCCTTAATTTCAGTTAAGATAGTGTATTAACTTGAGGTTACACTAGCTTTCAGTATAAATATATTCTTATTTAAAGAGCGAGCACACCTGAATTTCAGGTCAAGCCTCCCTCAATTACAAATAGTCCCGACCTGAATTTCAGGAATCTAATTCCCTTAATTTAATGTTCAGATGTAATTCTTACTTTTAGATTGCCTATGCTTATTTTTGTGACACCTTAAAATAAGCCGAATTTTCTACTTAAATTAAGTTTTTTTTTTGCTGTGTACATCTTTACGTCTTCTATCTAAAATACATGAATGACCTTATGCTCGCGATAATTAGTGTATCCACAAAGGTACCAGAAGAATTTCGTAGTGCGAGAAATAAATGAAGAAGTTTAAGGCAGAAAATAAAAGGGCTCAAGATATCGCCCAGAAAGTCGCCCCTCTAGAAGGTAGCGTTTTTCGTTGTCACAAGATAATTTTCAGATGAGATAGCTGGTATCGGTCTTCAGAATCGCTGTATTATTCTCAGTAAATCCGAAAATTTTTTGAAGTCGGTGACTCTACTGTGGACTTTACCACTCCTAACCTTCCTGGAAACTTAAGCTTGGTCTCCGATTTTTCCATTCAAGGGTCGCGTTTTATAGCCCCAAATTCCTTTGAACGAGTTTTTCTGCCCTGATAAAGTTTCTCGTCGCATTCTTTTGAATTCCAAAATTCTAAATTTTTTTCAGTCTTA
The DNA here is from genome assembly GCF_010883055.1 of Belonocnema kinseyi. Classification (NCBI taxonomy): domain Eukaryota; kingdom Metazoa; phylum Arthropoda; class Insecta; order Hymenoptera; family Cynipidae; genus Belonocnema; species Belonocnema kinseyi. The sequence goes on along the minus strand of NC_046657.1, from coordinate 11,418,680 downwards.
ATTTGTGGCGAGGTACCTGTTTTTTCTCATGGCAGAGAGCGATAATCATATTGCTCTCTTCAAAAATAGTCGACATTACTTCCGCCATTTAGCTTTGGGGAACGATCCTAGCGCATCTTCGGAATTGTCCATTCAAAAGGATGTTTTATTTTCTCGTTCTAGAGCGGTGCGAATGTTGTGTAAACCTATCGTTACTTCCTTTTGTTCGATATTATCGACTTGCCGCCTTTTTATTGTGACAGAGTAGGGACGAAGTCGACTGTGGGTAGTAATAAGGAACTGGCCCTTCTTGGACCTGCATGGCAATGGGTCTTGTATATTAAGACGCTTAGTAGTGGTGAGAAGCTTTTCAATATAGTTCGTTGTTTCCCAGTCCTGTGATATAAAATGAACCTAATTGACTCATCTGTGTGGCAGAGGTTCAATCTGTTGGTGCAAAATGATAGGTCTCCTTCCGCTTATGTGAATCTATTTTGACTTTACTTGGCTCATAATTTATTTACGTAAAATGAGCGCAAATAACTCGCCTGTGTGTCAGATGTTCAGTCCATCAGTTATTTAGCAGAAGAAGCTGACCGCTGCATTAGACGTTCATTTATTTCTGCTGCACTCGACGTATGTATTTTCCTGAAATGTATCCATTGCTTCATTGGCTTGCCTGGTTTCATACACGATAGTTGCCTCCTTGCAGATTAAGCATACACAAATCAAGAAAACTTTATTGCACGGAAAAGATGTATATGTAAAAAAGTCACGAAATAGTAGCTTGGTCTCAAATATGAGAAAAATTCATTAGACATTTATATATTTTTGTAAATGATCTACGAATTTTGTGAAAGAATTGACAAACTCGATATGACAATTTTAAAACCTTTCATCGCTTTTTTCCGCTCGGTGCGTATTTGCACGCGTATGTGTGGTTTTAGTTCGTCGGATGAGTGGCTAGAATTTTTATTATAGCTACATTGTTCAGCCTCGATAGCTACGCGTGTTTACGCACTCATGGTTTATGTTCAAAAACTGTCGAGTCAACAGGTCCTAGGGTTCATGTCCTCAGAGTTGTGCGAATTTATAAATTAAGTCAAAAATTTCAGGAACTGTTCGTTGAAAATTCGATCTGTTTATAATCCCGTGTGTTCCTTACCGTGACAATTGTCATTGGGGACTGGATGATATACTTTTCAATATGACTCTGTGTTCGTGCAGGATGATGTTTGAACGATCAACCTGCATATTGAAACGACGCTTCCAAACACTGATGTATACGCTTCAAATGCAACGAGCGAACATCACTCCCCGTTGTCTGATATGGTGCTGCATCATGTATAATATGTGCATTGCCAACAATGACTTTGCTGTGATTCTAGAACTTGACGTACCACCACATCATTCTCGGCATAGGTTTCTAGTAGACGCAGCGGAAAAGCAGCGCAGAAGAGAAAAGCGGCAAGAAACGACTTGCCACTTGACCCCGTCTGAACACGATGATATTAGTAGTTTGATGTAATATCTAACATCGAATGCCACCTCGTGACTACAGAGGTTCTCAGTACCAAATTGTACGTATCAAGTGCATTTAGAGTCCATTTTTCATTTAATGCTGTAAGATGTTTTCAAAATTTTGTAAAAACTTTTTTGGTTTTACTTTTTATTTTTATAGTTTATAATTTGTATGTTTTGCGATATGTTTTGCGGCAATAACGTTTTATTTACAACGTAGCGAAAAGTATATGATTTTATAGGGTAGTATTAGATATCTGTTCTAAGATTTATATACCAGCTGGCCGCCTAGGCTTTAATTTAAAAATGTAATTTTAGAATACTTCTATATTTCTGAACTGATGTGTCTTTATTTATATTATTTTGCTTTTTATTATATTGTTTCCTTAAATGTAATTTTATTGGTACTGCACACTTCTGAGTGGAAATTTGCGATGCATGAATGAGAAAATCTTAAATCTGAAGTTCAGTACATTTCTAAATTACAAAATTCACAGAGAGTAAAATATGAAAAGGGTGAAGGAAAAGTGTTAGGAAATGGTCTAAAACAATAGAATTCGTGAAACCTTCAATCATCCGAAGTTACGTTGCAAATTTTATTTATGATAGTAAATCTTCGTCTACTCAAAACCATGGGGGGAAAACACTCAAAATGACAACCCTACACAGAAATGAAAAAGTAAAAGAAACAAAACAAGAATTAACACGCAAAAAAAATAAATCTAAGCTGGTCTTCGAGAAATTTGACACATGGAGAAAAGAAAAACAGAAGAATGTACAGTCAGGGATCGTCATCATTATTAAAAAAACATTAACTTAACATGACGTTCTCGCACAATTTTTGCAAAGGGCTATTCAAGGCTTACTTTTCTAGGGGGCTGTACAGGTTCATAACCTAGTGTCTTCGGATAAAATATCTTAAATCATTCATAGGGTAAAAACGTGTCTTACCCTACTTTTAATGTAATATACTACATATATTTACCTCCTAAATTTTATTAGATCTTTCAATAACAACTCCAAAAATAGGTTTTGATGAATTTCGTACTGTTCCCGACGCAATAAATATCGTTTCAACTACTCATTACGTTTTCCTCTTTTTCTTTTACTCTTTTCAGCAATAACAACTAATCCCATAATCATACATATGAATTTTCGCTTCTTTTGGTGATTATATTCTTGGTGCATAATGTATGACAATTAATGAAAGCACAATATACGAAAATAACATTAACGGCAATCTGGAAATATTAAAATCCCAATCTCTTGATTTTATTTCAAAGCAGATAGAGATATTAATAGAACCGCCGAAGTGTTCCGACCGGCAATCGTGCACCTTTGAGTTTTCAAATTCAGAAGAGGAGAAATGGGTTGCGCGCGTAATCCAGTCATGTACATATTTTCCTACTATATTCAGACGGACATAGACCTGTGATAGTATTAGAGTATACCTCGTTTCAAATCTGGGATCACTGGTCCACCCAAATAAAATAAACGAAGACACCCAATTCAGCCCAAACGAACGTTACTAAGATACCAACTCCAACCCAAACGAACGTAAGCCACACAACAAATTATCTTGAGTCAATCAAAAAAAAATTTCAAATAAAACTAACAAAACCACTAAAAAATTTTAAGGTAGGAAGTGGGGTGTAGGTTAGAGTTTGCGGATCTGTTTTTCCCCATCGAAAATAAAAAATTTTTATCATGAACAATTTAGCGTTGGATACGTATTTCTGAAGATATTTCGATGTTTCTAGATAGACTAAATACTGCATATAAAATTCCATCTTCTTTTGTTTCTGGTGCCTTTTGCCTGATGACATTCATAAAATAACGCATAGTATGCACTTGAACCTATCTTCAAAGTTTATCAATGATGTACAGTGTGTCAATTTACTCGTCAACTTATCGAGACTCTTTATTAAAGCAAAAGAAGCAGGGAAGATCCTTCAGTTTTGTTTTCGGTAAGCGATTATATATGCACTAGGGCACGCCAGAAAATATGAGTTTTCGAATTGGGTGTATGCCTTATTTCTTACTGGTTGATCTTTCTTTCAAACTGTCAAACCGTACTCCTTTTTCACAATTTTATTGTAAAATACATTTCTGCTACTACACCGGACATAAATGGGATTATATAGGATATCCAGGTATATACTATTGATGTGTGGGATAGGTTTTCTAACTACATATTTATTATTCAAATTCATCTTTCAGGCACTTATTCCTCCATCCGTAAAGAATCTTATTGCAGAATCTAAAAATTTCGTCAAGTTTTTTCTTTCGAAATAGCAGTTTTTGTACATAATTATATAAATGAAAATCTCAGTTTTTGAAAAGTATTTTTCAGAGAATGTATTTATTATTGTTGTGTCATTACTCCAAATAAAGATCTGAAAATGAGGCATACACAAAATTTGGTATCTCACTTTTGCGGCACTCCAAAAATAGACTTGAATTCCAATCCACATATAATATCCAATAATTCTTTTTTTTATAGAGCAACACTGTTTTGTCCAAAACGATTCCTGTCATAAGTGACTTACCGCAGTTAATAGTCATCTCTGGTTCTTTATTTGATAATTTGCCTCTCATGTGTTATGCGGATGGAAGAAGCATTTTTTTTCAGAAAATGGATTTGAAGCAGCACTCTTATTAATTGCTACTTATTGAATGTTTCAGATTTCGTTTACATATAATACGAAACATCACTTTGCATTAATAGAAAAACCTATTCTTGGAGCAAATGCTGCCAAGGATATGTCATTAGAAGTTAGGAAACTAATCACTTTATGTAAAGCATTAAAAGATGTGACCTTAAAAGCATATTGAAGTACAAAAGAACTTTATTTCAGATTATCAGCGCGCTTAATATAAAAATGTATTAAAATTTTGCAGGGTCTAATTTCAAAATTCAGTCGCCTCATTTACCCAATAAATTAATGATAATTCCAAATCCTTTATTAACCCTTCGTCTCTAAAAGATTTTTTTTCAAAACCTCCCAGCTGTAAAGGTAGGTTTTATATACCCGGCCATTTTTTCACTCTATTAATGTGTGACGTGCCCAGAAGAAAGGGGGCTTACTACAAAAAAATCGAAATCAAGGTTTTTACTAATAGCTACTAACATTATTATTATTATTAACATTATTAACTAAAACCGTTTTGGCCCGCACATAAAAGACCCAGTTTTACAAGCGAAGGGTTAAATACGAGTAGTGATATCCAGAAAAAAAAAACTTCCTAATTTTAATAATCTTTGCGTAAATTCATATTTTCTATTATTTACATTGAATTTGAAAATACAAATAGTAACATAAAACTAGTATTAATGAACCAGAATGTTTTTCGGTTTTCTCAAGATTATTAGGATGCTCCTTGCTTGGGACCGTTCTTCTTTTTGTGCTTCACTTCCAACAAGCATGCGCCTCCATGATCAAAATGCCCGCCTTTCTTTGCATCAAAATTTTGGAATGTATTGCCCATTTTTCGCATCCATTACGGTCTTCAAAATTCGAATGTTGAGTGGAGATGCGACTTGCGTCAATTCAGTAACTCCACCACGTAAATATTAAAAAAACGTAACAATCAAATCGGACAATATTTCTGGGTGCCTTGGAGCATTGCACATCGTATGAAGTATATGTAAGTGCAAGCGTGTGTGGTGTGCGCCCGCCGTAGTATAAAGAAGACGATTTGTCAGCTCAGATCAGTGGACAGCAATACGTTTGCAATGCATTATCTGCAGTTTCCTTAGTTTTCTGTTATTTGGAAAGGTATATATTCCTTTATTCTTACACACAAATGCCACATATGTACCGGGCATTTCAAAAATAGTGCGTTAAACTAACACCTCAACACAGCGTAAAGGTGCATAGTACCTTTCTAACTGCGCGCAAGTCTGGTTTTTGTCCCATAAGGGTGAGAAAGATAGAGAGATTTAAATAGCAGACGTTGTCACCGTTGAAACCGCCGTATTTTGTATCCCCACACGCACTAGCGACTCTAGCGGCTGCAAGTGTCGATCGCCGTCCCCATACAGGCAGTGGTACTATAACAAGAGTGGTAAAATATATTTAGTCGTGCCCCAAAACTCGAATTTAGTATTTTCAAATGGCGAAAAAGTCAGAAACTCTACTTAAGCAGTAAAATGACGACAAAGATTTTTTTTGGCAAAGTAATATCCGTGTGGTATAAAGAAGGTGCTTTTTGCTTTGAATGTTAGACTCCGATATGAGCTAGTATTTTTCAGGGGCCCAAAAAACCGAGACCGTATTGACACTGTTCAATTCTAAACAGAGAATTTTTTGTTAAATTAATACGAGGGTGGATTGATAAGTTTCCGGCCTGACCAAGAGATGGCGCCACTAGGCCTACCTTGAGGTGGCGTTCTATAGTACCATCCTTAGATAG
>NC_046657.1:11404602-11412664 GCF_010883055.1 Belonocnema kinseyi | reverse complement strand
CAGCCTTGGAGGAGATTATGTTGAGAAATAAAAAAAAAAAATTCTTAAAATCGTTGTTTTTCTTGGTCAGGCCGGAAACTTATCAATCCACCCTCGTATCTTTGTGGTTTTGAGTGGGTGCATTTTGGGTTAATGATTGGAGCCCAAAGTTCGAAGCTTGTATTTTTGAAAAGCCCAAAAGTCAGACTATTAAAACTGCAAAATTCTGAAAAATATTATTTTATGGCAAATTTATATTAACGTGATACGGAGGGGTTGATTTTAGCGTTAATGCTTCATTTTTTCACCTGTTGAAGTTTTCTTATAAAAAATATTTTCGAAATGTAAGAGTTTCGCCAAAATTCTGTAGAAATTGGATATTTATTATTTTGTGAGTTGAATGCATTGATAGAGTCTGACTTGGGCTACTCAAAAATACCAACTTCAATTTTTGGACCTTAACACTGAGCACTGAGAATATTTCTATGCAAAACCTTGAACATTTTAAAAATTTGAATGGACAAGCTGCAAAGGGGGTTGGCTTTCCGCCAATCTCCGACAGTAACCAATCTTATGGCATCTTCGTTTTTGCGTATGTTTAGGCACTTTGATTTGTGGTTAGATGAACAAGTTCAAACATAATTTGAAATTTCTCATTAAAAAACGTTTAAATTTGTAAACACGAATTGATACATAAACGTTACTTATAGCATGATCCACTAGTAACACTGTCAAAACTGCGTCAACTTATCAAGTCCTATTGTGGAGAGACCTTATTGCCGCATCTAGCCGGCATGAGCTGGCTGCAGTGGTAAAACGGATTGCTACTTTCTTAACTGCGCACGTAAAAAATAGCGCGGATCTATTTGAAATCATTAAATAACTATCAATAATGATACAGATATTGATATTGGTCATGATAGTTTTGTCATGATAGTTTTCCAAGTTATAAGAATGAATTAAATTCCATCCCCTGTAATTAGTATTATTCATTATCCCTCAGCATGCAGACATCTTTCTAGCTGACTTTAAAGCTTGAAGTATAGTGATTCAAAATGCGCAAGTTGCGAATAAAATTAATTATATAAAGGACACGGGATAGGTGAAGTGGACAAAAATTGCTTCTTTGAGTCCTTCAATTGATAAAGATGGATTACTGCGTGTTGTTGGTAGATTAAAAAATCCTGTTATTGATTTTAATCAAAAACATCCGATTCTGTTACCTTCTTATCATCACGTAACAGATTTAATCATAGGGACAACACACGAGGAAAACCATCACGCAGGTATTTAGTCTATCTTATATTCTCTCCGTTATCGTTTTTGGCTTCTTGATGGAAAAAATGAAGTCCAGAAAATTATTCGACTTCGCAATCCTTGTTTTCGTTTTAAGGGATCTCCGGCTCAATACAAAATGGCCAATTTGCCAAAAGCAAGAGTCGAAAATGTAATACCGTTTTATCATACCGGTGTAGATTTTTTCAGACCGAGGTACATACAAGAAAAGAAGTATCACAATCGAAATAAAATAAAGGTATACGGTTGCGTTTTTATATGTCTAGCTACAAGAGCAATACATATTGAAATTGTTAGTGAACTTACTACCGAATCCTTTTTCGGTGGGCTTAGACGATTCTTCGGGCGTAGAGCGATTCCAGTTCATATTTATTCCGATAAGGGAACAAATTTTGTCGGCGCAAGCAATCAGCTTCGCAAATTGTATGCATTTTTAGCATCAGACAAATCTAGAGGCCAGCTTAAAGCATTTGTTTTAGATAAGAAAATTAAGTGGCATTTTAATCCTCATGCATCACCTCATTTCGGAGGTTTATAAGAGGCCGCAGTAAAATCCTTTAAGCATCATATGAAACGTATCATAGGTGACCGATTATTCACGCTGGAGGAGTTAAATACTTTTGCATTAGGGGTTGAAGCAATTTTAAATTCAAGGCCATTGTGTCATATTTCAAGTGATCCTAATGATCAGTTGGCATTAAGACGTGTACATTTTTTAGTAGGCAAACTTCTAACGATACTGCCTGAAGATAATCTTTTAACTGTTCCAGCGAATCGACTTTCTTCTTGGAATCTAATAGCAAAGGCACAGCAAGATTTCTGACGCAAATGGCAATTTGAGTACTTCAATGAAATGCAGAAGCGACAAAAATTGACCAAATCTGGTTCGAATGTTCATCCAAATGATGTCGTTATTATAATCGATAAAGATCAGCCGTGCATGCGATGGCAGCTTTGACGAATACTGGAAGTGCATCCTGCAGACGATGGCGAGGTCAGAATAGTCACTATAAAAACTGCTACCAGTGTTTACAAAAGAAATACAAAGACTTTATGCTTGTTACCGAAAGGTGCATGATTTCAAGTTGGCGATCAAGTGTAATTAATATGAACATTATTACGCGGTAATGTTAAAAAAAGGAAACTGTAAAGATATGTAATGTGAATTTTATATTTGAGATGAAAGTTTGTAAAAATTAGATTCACTTTATGTTGATCGTTGCACTCTTAACAGAGAGAGTTTGTTCGGTCAAAACCAAAGCTTATGTATTTAGTTGCGTATGTTTTCATGTTCTCTATTTACTCTACTTATGTCATTCGCATGTTAAATCTGGTTAGAATATGCAACGCAACGCTTCAACGGCTAACGCCATGCCGGACGACTAGATTCGTATATGTTCGTTTTTTTCCGTCATCTCGAGCCGTCGCGATTTGAAGAAAAAAGAGAGAGAACGGTTTCTCTAATAACGTGGCGTCAAGCTTACGCTAAGTTTTTAGTATTGTTTAGTCAACCGACTTGTCTAGGGCTACCCTCTTGTAGCTTGTTTTCTACAAGTGTGGTACACGCGATCGGTTCGGATTATTTTCATTCCGAGGTATTCCGAGGACTCGCGAGTGTTGACCATTTGGTAATACTGTGGGCTTCCGAATTTCATTAACTTTTTATAAGTAACCATGAATTGTTGGCATGTAAGCTCACAGACGTTAATAAAAGGATTTTTTGTCGAGAGGATTTTTCCCTTCAAATAATATTTTATTCATTTCCCTTGTTCCGTCACCTTTAAATATTGTGTATTATTATTACTTTATTCCAATTCGTGTGAACGTTAAAAAACTTGAACCACGGCATTCGGCCCTGTTGTCAAAGATCCGACGAAGCATCGGCCTTACCAGTGTTTCAAGTATTGTCATTGATTGTGCTGATCACAGTTTATTGAAAAATCTGCACCTCATCTTCAAGTTTCAAACGGGGCATTAGATTCGCTTGTGGTAATATTTTTCGCATTCAGCCCCAACCTACGCTATCGAAGAACTTCACTGATTAAAAAAAAAATTCCCTGAGATTTCCAGGTTTTCCCAAGTATATAAAAATTCCCTGACAATTCCAGTTTTTTCAGGTTTTCCAGGTAGTGTAGACACCCTATCTTACATATTTATTAATATTTTGTATTTCTGCCTTTTAATTTCTTCGTAGAAGTGTTCAATTAATTGCAAGCAATGGAAAATAATAAATGAAAGAACACATGCCTAATACATAGCAAAGGGTCTTAGTATTGTTAAGTACTATCTAGATTCTATAAAGGACCGATTAACTGGCCCTCATTGGGTTGCTTGCTGATGACCTCGCTAGCTAAGCGTGACGTTTCTGCTTGCGCCCGTGATAATTTGCTACTTTAGGTCCTCGATAGAAAATATTAATTCTAGACAGGTCTAACATTATTGCTCTTCGCTAACCGGGGATTGATTTTGTGTAATGTATATTCTTAATTTAATTGCTGCACTTGGCTGATTTTAAAAAGTTATCTTATTATATACCAAAAATTATATTAATTTTTGACAATAATTCTGTTGCATTTTAAACTAATCTCAAAGATATTTATTTTGATCTAGAGATTCATTCAAATTGCATTTACTTTATACTTTCCAGTAAATTGCAACCAACAAAATACATTGATTCCAATACTGATAGAATATTAAAACTAGCCCTAAATATTTTACAATTACGCTTGAAAATTATTTGTACAACAGAAAAAAAAAGTAAATCTTATTTTCAGAATAAAATTTCTTACTGAAATTTTAAATCATCAAAAAAAATAACAACAACAAAAATCATAGATTGTGGATTCACTCGAGGGAGAGATGATTACGTCTTTTAGCTATGAATTCCATATACATTTGAGGTAATTACACCAGTATTACAAATAATCAAATAGGATTCTGCTCCAATATTAATCGAAAAGAAACCAAGACTCCCTTCGCACAACGAGGTTTTTATCATACGATAAATTTCAAAGTCGTTAAGAATTCTATTCTGGTTCAATTTTTACAATAATTCAAAATAAAATGCCCATACAAATTTCAATATCTAACGCAAACATGCACAACGAGGTTTCTTTATCGTAAGATAAAGTGCAAAGTCGTTGTAATAAAATTTGCGCACACTATTTTTTCATTTATTTAAAAATCCCCACACTAAGATGCAAACATGCACAACGAGGTCTCCACATAAATGTGGAGTGCAAAGTCGATACAATCATGCATAATATAATTTAAAAAAAAAATTTTTTCAAATGGAAATTCCCAAAAACTTACGTCTAACTATCCGAATTCTGATGAATTTGGATAGTTTAATGAACGCAAGTTAGTGATACAAGTAGGAGAATCCTTAGCGGGTAGCGTCCTTCTTGAATGACGCTACCCGCTAATGACCCTTGCGTAAGAAGTCTTCGTAATTCAAAGAGAGCTGGTACCGGTATCGCAATCAATTTATAGAGTGCATTGGTCCCACGCTACCCCCACTTATTAGCTGATGGCGCGCGCAATCGATCGTGTGATCGAATGATTTCGTAAATCATCCCTTAGCTCTACCTGGCTGTCCACTTTTGAATCAGGAGCGTATCAATATAAATATTCGCCCGTAGCTTTATTATTAAATTCTAATTATGAAAATAGAACGGACTGTCTCAACGCCCCCCTAAACGGATAGAGCTTTTATCTATTAAAAGGTCTTATGCGTTTCCAAAAAAATATATCTCAAAAGATAACCAAAAAAAAAATTTTAACCGTGAGAGAATGGCATATTGATACTTTTAACCTTACATATACATATACCGATTAATGCCCCCCTAAACTAAAAAATTCTTTAGAGAGAGAGAGAGAAAATCTATTTGTAATTCCTCATTTTCATTAAATTGATAAGCATCAACACCCCCCCCCCCCCCCCCCCAACGAATGGGTTCAAATTAATTCAGAACATTCGTTTACAATAAGTTGTATATTTTTACATTCTTTTGTATAGCAAACAAGTAATTTTAATGATTATAACTAAGTCGCTGAATACTATTACGTTGATTATTGTGATTATGCACTATCTATTTTAAGCATTTACTAATAAAAAAAAATACCAGGAATTACATGGGGAAATTTTTAGATTTCCCATTCGTTGAGAATAAAATATCATCAATAATCAGTTTCCCTAACGTTGCAATTAATTTTTTAATGTTTAAGTAAACTTTTTTTATATTAATACTCTTTAGTACGCACTTAAGGTTTCTAAATTGTCTTTTAAATTGTTTTTTGTGCAATCTGGTACTCCTATTTTCCCTATTTTTCTTAATTTTTCCTTTTTACTTTGACACTGCTTAGAGTCGTTTGGTAGTTTTCCATATTGGCACATTCCAATTTCCTGCTTTGTTCCATCTGCTGAAGCTTCATTTAATAAATTTCCAAATAAAATTTTATCTTCCTATCGTTGCTTGAGAAGTTATGAGGATATTTTTATCTCCTTATATATTTCTCCAAGTGGTAATGATTTTTTTAAATCTATTCTTTCAATGGATTTTATGATTAATTTAATTGTGGTTTCATGTTTGAGGGATAATGTGACCCATGGTGTTTTAGAGGGGTACATTTCTCTATCCATTTGGATATCTTAGGGAAAATCTTCAGTAATTCGTATTTTATGCAGAAGTATTTGCAGTTTGGCTTCTTCTTTAATTGCTGCCTCAAATTTTTTTAGTTTTATAGTGGCTCTCGTTCTTTTCGGCCGGGGTTTGTTTCTTGATTTCAGGCATTTTTCTTGGCCGTTACTAGCCCCTTTCTTTTTTTTTTGCAGTACTCGTCCATTTCCTTTGAGTCTGGTTGCATTTATTTTTACATTGAACCGAATGCTCTTTGGTAAAATTTGGTATCCGGTGAATACGGTTCTGAGAAATTCCCATATTGTCGCTTTTCAAACTTATGAAGGAGAAATGATCAAGTACTATTTGGGTACCACGATCTTCAAAAATATTTGAGTCGGATAGTTTAGTCCTTGCTTCAGCCATCTGTTAACATAACGAGTATCGCGGTTCTAATTCCTACCTCATGAATTAAACATAATATTAACCTATATCCCTTCTTTCGAACGAAACGATTTATTCTACTTGGGTATCACCTTTTCTCAAAGCAAGTGTTAAATTTTATGAGAGAAAAAAATAAAAAGAATTAAAATGAATAAGAAAATCATATTTTTTTCTAAATAACAATATATTTAGAAATATAGATATATATGTCCAGTAGATCCTAAGCAGGTGCATTTTCTTATATCTAATATACGATGTGATATTTTTAACATGCTTACTCATATAGAAGAATCCTTTTAAAACATTTTTTTTATTCCTATATTTTTGTTTATTTTTTCTTTTGTTTTCTTTACTGTGATTTTGTTATTATATTATCATGATAATATTTCTCAAAAAAGTTGCAAATTATTAGTCTTTCTGCAATTTACTGAAAGACCAAGGTTAATTACTAGAAGATCACATTTGCTGATCAATGACATGATGTATTTTTAAAATTTCTCAGAGCTCAGAATTGAGAACAGGAACCTAATCTGAAAATGTTTGGATTTTCCATTTTTTCTCAGCGGTATGAGAAATTTTTTCGTAAGTTGTATTGCGGGAGAAGATTGTGTGCTACAATCACATCCGAAATAATATCCGCAGCTGTAGCCGACTGGCTAAGGCGTCTGACTAAAAATCAGGTCTCCCGTGGTGTCTGACTAAAAATCAGATTCCACTTTGGAGCGAATGTTCAAGTCCTAGCGACCGAGGACTTTTTTTTTACTATATATCGGTATTTTCTTTTTCAACGTATTTGTCAAATTTTTATGAATTTTGCTTCCAAATTTCCATAACGCTATGAAATATATTTTATCTCATCACTTTTACGCTGTCTTAATTTTAGAAGGAACAATCGTCCATTTATTTGTGCACTGTTCCTATCCTGGCCATTGATTAGTAATATTTTCTCAAAAAAGTTGCAAATTATTAGTCTTTCTGCAATTTACTAAAAGACCAAGGTAAATTACTAGAAGATCCCATTTGCTGATCAATGACATGATGTATTTTTAAAATTTCTCAGAGCTCAGAATTGAGAACAGGAACCTAATCTGAAAATGTTTGGATTTTCTATTTTTTCTCAGCGGTTTGAGAAATTTTTTCGTAAGTTGTATTGCGGGAGAAGATTGTGTGCTACAATCACATCCGAAATAATATCCGCAGCTGTAGCCGACTGGCTAAGGCGTCTGACTAAAAATCAGGTCTCCTGTGGTGTCTGACTAAAAATCAGATTCCACTTTGGAGCGAATGTTCAAGTCCTAGCGACCGAGGACGTTTTTTTTTTTTACTATTTAGCGGGAATATCTTTTTCAACGTATTCTTAAATTTTTATGAATTTTGCTTGTATATTTCCATAACGCTATGAAATATATTTTATCTCATCACTTTTACGCTCTCTTAATTTTAGCAGGAACAATCGTCCATTTATTTGTGCACTGTTCCCAACTTAGCCATTGATTATTAATATTTTCTGAAAAAGGTTGTAGATTATTAGTCTTTCTGCAATTGACTGAAAGCCCAAGGTTAATTTATGGAAGTTCACATTTGCTGATCAATGAAATGATGTATTTTTAAAATTTCTCAGGGTTCAGAATTGAGAACAGGAACCTAATATGAAAATGTTTGGATTTTCTATTTTTTCTCAGCCGTTTTAGAATTTTTTTCGTAAGTTGTATTGCGGGAGAAGA
>NC_046657.1:11403160-11404502 GCF_010883055.1 Belonocnema kinseyi | reverse complement strand
CAATCGTCCATTTATTTGTGCACTGTTCCTAACTTAGCCATTGATTAGTAATATTTTCTGAAAAACGTTGTAGATTATTAGTCTTTCTGCAATTGACTGAAATCCCAAGGTTAATTACTAGAAGATTACATTTGCTGATCAATGACATGATGTATTTTTAAAATTTCTCAGAGCTCATATTTGAGAAGAGGAACCTAATATGAAAATGTTGGGATTTTCTATTGTTTCTCAGCGCTTTGAGAAAATTTTTCGTAAGTTGTATTGCGTGAGAAGATTGTGTGCTACAATACATCCGAAATAATATCCACGGCTGTAGCCTAGTGGCTAAGGTGTTTGACTAAAAATCAGGTCTCCTGTGGTGTCTGACTAGAAATCAGATTCCACTCTGGAGCGAATGTTCGAGTCCTAGCGACCAACGAATTTTTTTTTTTACTATATAGCGGGAATATCTTTTTCAACGTATTTGTCAAATTTTTATGAATTTTGCTTCCAAATTTCCATAACGCTATGAAATATATTTTATCTCATCACTTTTACGCTGTCTTAATTTTAGCAGGAACAATCGTCCATTTATTTGTGCACTGTTCCTATCCTAGCCATTGATTAGTAACATTTTCTGAAAAAGTTTGTAGATTATTAGTCTTGCTGCAATTGACTGAAAGCACAAGGTCAATTTCTGGAAGATCACATTTGCTGATCAATGACAGGATGTATTTTTGAAATTTTTCAGAGTTCAGAATTGAGAACAGGAACCTCATCTGAAAATTTGTTGATTTTATATTTTTTGCTCAGCGGTATGAGAAATTTTTTCGTAAGTTGTATTGCGGGAGAAGATTGTGTGCTAAAATCACATCCGAAATAATATCCGCAGGTGTAGCCGAGTGGCTAAGGCGCCTGACTAAAAATCAGGTCTCCTGCGGTGTCTGACTAGAAATCACATTCCACTCTGGAGCGAATGTTCGAGTCCTAGCGACCGAGGAATTTCTTTTTTTTTTTGACTATATAGCGGGAATATCTTTCTCAACGTATTTGTCAAATTTTTATGAATTTTGCATGTATATTTCCATAACGCTATGAAATATATTTTATCGCATCACCTTTACGCTCTCTTAATTTTAGCAGGAACAATCGTCCATTTATTTGTGCACTGTTCCTAACTTAGCCATTGATTATTAATATTTTCTGAAAAAGCTTGTAGATTATTAGTCTTTCTGCAATTGACTGAAAGCCCAAGGTTAACTACTGGAAGATCACATTTGCTGATCAATGACATGATGTATTTTAAAAATTTTTCAGGGTTCAGAATTGAGAACAGGAACCTAATATGAAAATGTTTGGATTT
>NC_046657.1:11400465-11403060 GCF_010883055.1 Belonocnema kinseyi | reverse complement strand
ATTGACTGAAAGCCCAAGGTTAATTTCTGGAAGATCACATTTGCAGCTCAATGACATGATGTATTTTTAAAATTTCTCAGAGCTCAGAATTGAGAACAGGAAACTAATCTGAAAATGTTTGGATTTTCTATTTTTTCTCAGCGGTTTGAGAAATTTTTTCGAACGTTGTATTGCGGGAGAAGATTGTGTGCTACAATACATCCGAAATAATATCCGCAGCTGTAGCCTAGTGGCTAAGGTGTTTGACTAAAAATCAGGTCTCCTGTTGTGTCTGACTAGAAATCAGATTCCACTCTGGAGCGAATGTTCGAGTCCTAGCGACCGAGGAATTTTTTTTTTTGACTATATAGCGGGAATATCTTTCTCAACGTATTTGTCAAATTTTTATGAATTTTGCTTGTATATTTCCATAACGCTATGAAATATATTTTATCTCATCACTTTTACGCTCTCTTAATTTTAGCAGGAACAATCGTCCATTTACTTGTGCACTGTTCCTAACTTAGCCATTGATTAGTAATATTTTCTGGAAAAGGTTGTAGATTATTAGTCTTTCTGCAATTGACTGAAAGCCCAAGGTTAATTACTGGAAGATCAAATTTGCTGATCAATGACACGACGTATTTTTAAAATTTCTCAGGGTTCAGAATTGCGAACAGGAACCTAATCTGAAAATGTTTGGATTTTCTTTTTTTTCTCTGCGGTTTGAGAAATTTTTTCGTAAGTTTTTTTGCGGTAGAAGATTGTGTGCTACAGTCACATCCGAAAAAATATCCGCAGCTGTAGCCGAGTGGCTAAGGCGTCTGACTAAAAATCAGGTCTCCTGTGGTGTCTTACTAGAAATCAGATTCCACTCTGGAGCGAATGTTCGAGTCCTAGCGACCGAGGAATTTTTTTTTTGACTATATAGCGGGAATATCTTTCTCAACGTATTTGTCAAATTTTTACGAATTTTGCTTGTATATTTCCATAACGCTATGAAATATATTTTATCTCATCACTTTTACGCTCTCTTAATTTTAGCAGGAACAATCGTATATTTATTTGTGCACTGTTACAAACCTAGCCATTGATTAGTAATATTTTCTCCAAAAAGTTGCAAATTAATAGTCTACCTGCAATTGACTGAAAGCCCAAGGTTAATTACTAGAAGATCACATTTGCTGATCCATCATATGATGTATTTTTAAAATTTCTCAGAGTTCACAATTCAGAACAGGAACCTAATCTGAAAATTTTTGGATTTTCAATTTTTTGCTCAGCGGTATGATAAATTTTTTCGTAAGTTGTATTGCGCGAGATGATTGTGTGCTACAATCACATCCAAAATAATATCCGCAGCTGTAGCCGAGTGGCTAAGGCGTCTGACTAAAGATCAGATCTCTCCTGTGGTGTCTGACTAGAAATCGAATTCCACTCTGGAGCGAATGTTCGAGTCCTAGCGACCGAGGTATTTTTTTTTTTGACTATATAGCGGGAATAACTTTTGCAACGTATTTGCCAAATTTTTATGAATTTTGCTTGTATATTTCCATAACGCTATGAAATATATTTTATCTCATCTCTTTTGCGCTATCTTAATTTTAGCAGAAACAATCGTCCATTTATTTGTGCACTGATCATAACCTAGACATTGATTAGTAATTCCCGACTCGGTAAAACTAAAAAAAATTAAAATTATACAAAAAATTTTACCGACAAATTAATATATAAAAACACGTGTTTTTATTTAACATTTTGATTTTTCAGAAGAACTTTTGTGCTTTAAAAAATACTATATACATTTTCAACAAAAATATCTTATCCAGAAATATATTTTGTTTTAATTATAATAATGTAAGAGTCCTATATATATATAATTCCCCACTCCGACGCCCCGTACCGCATCTACGTTTATAGTATCTTTGACTGTTCCTAAGCTAGCCATTGATTAGTACCATTTTTCTGAAAAAAGTTGCAAATTAATAGTATTTCTGCAAGTGACTGAAAGCCCAAGGTTAATTACTAATAGATCACATTTGCTAATCCATGATACGGTGTATTTTTAAAATTTCTCAAGGTTCAGAATTGAGAAGAGAAACCTGATCTCTTAGAGATGGCATTAAGCCTTCTAAAATCCAAACATAGCCGGTAACCCCCGTCACCCTTCTTGACCATTACTATAGGAGCCCACCATTCACTTGAGGATTCTTTTATTACTTGTTCGGCAAGCATCTTATCGACCTCTTTGTGCATGGCCTTCTGTACATTGGGGCACACTACTCGACACCTTTTCCTGACAGGTAAATGGCCCTGTACGTCTATGTGATTCTAAACCAAATGAGTGGCGTTAAGCCGGCCCTCCCTCTTGGGAACTATTTTCCTCTTGATCAAATCCTGGAGCTTCCTATCCTGCTTGCTCGATAAATCTAAAATACCGCCACAATTCTCTTCCACGGTTAACCTGGTGTCGAGTGGATAGACCTCTCCGTCTGTGCCTGTCATCAAAATCTCCTTACCAGGTGTATACATATGAAACCGGTATTGCCATCTAGCGGCCAGTAGACACACTTGTAGGCACTGTCGGAACTTACCATTTGTGCTAATTGGCGTATT
>NC_046657.1:11385388-11400365 GCF_010883055.1 Belonocnema kinseyi | reverse complement strand
GGGCGCATACTTTGAATAAAATATTTGTTATCATTCTCTTGAAATAAATGTGTTTTTTTCTTGAAAAAATACCGGTTTCATATGTATACACCTGGTAGAGCGCACCGCAAACACCATATCAAAATCTGATTGTGTGTCTCAACCTAAAACAAACTCGGTATCCAAATTGGTGGCTACCCTGACTTCGCATATCTTAGTAATCCCGTCAATAGTTAAGGGCAGCTCGACCACACCTAAGATCTTGTCTTTGGAACCGTTTGCCAAAATCATCGCAGATTTACGTCAACTGTCTAATTCTTTCCCCAGGGTTTCCAATATCCACGGAGCTAAATCTCCGCGAATAAGTGTCCTAGTCGAACCGGAGTCATACAGTGCGTCGACCGAGAAGAAATCGATAGAGATCTTAAGGTGCACTCAACCGCGTACCAACTCGGTATGTAGTATCCGGGAATCTGGTAAGGATCGGAAAATTTTTGTATACCCCTCTCAGCGATCTCAAACTCGTCTAGAACTAATTAATCGCGTTCTAGCTGCAAATCTGAAACAACACCACCCGGACTTAATGCAATTTTATCTCCTGAGGCAGGGTCCTCATTGAGCAAAATGGTGCTGCTCGACGCTTCCTGTTTTTAATTAGAAAAGGTACACGCAGAGCGCGGCGAATCACCCCCCTCAATGATTTTAATTTCCGCAAAATCTAGCTCTTCACGTTCCGGTTTAAAATCTATAGAAACGAACCACCATCCTCCCCGTGCACAAGAGTCTCAGCCACAATTGAGGTTGGAGCCTCATCAGAAGACGCGGCTCCAAAATTAAAATCGTTTGGTGGCACACTCACACCTTCATACTCGTCTAAATCATTCAAGGCCAATACTAAAGTTTCTATAGGTCTAGAGACATTTTCTGTTGTTTTAACGGACGACACCGAATTATTTCCGGTAATGGCCGAGGAGCTATTCTTCAAGGGTTTCTGGGCCATTAAATCGCGATACGCGAACTCCTGCAAAAGCGAACTCTCGGGATTAGAGGATGGTTTATATTCTTTAATGGCTGCCCACTCCTTCTCCCAACCTCTACCGAGTCGCGAAAGTTCATCAAAGGTCCGGTAGTGATAGCAACGAATTACCCTGTAAATTTGAGGCCTGAGTCCCCTGTGTGCCCAATCCAACTGCTCTACCGTCAGCATCGCATTTTCGAGAAAATTGATAAAGCCTTCTGAGTTTGTCAGATAATCGTCTATACGCTCGTTCTTGCCCTGGGTTATAGTGTAAATTTGTTCCCTAACGCGTCTCTCAAAATCGTCGTCGCCAAATCGGTGCCTAAACGCCTTTTTAAATTGAGCCCAATTTGCGAACTTTAATTCGTGATTTTTAAACCATTTAAATGTGATGCCTTCTAATAAGACCGGCAGGGCTAGCAGAAGTTCCTCGTCGGAGACCTTTGTCAGCGTATTTTGGTCCTCGAGTCGTGTTAGGAAATCCTCGGAGCTAGTTCTACCATTCCCGTTAAAATTTATCTTCCGATTAAGAACATTTTTTCCCGAGGTCTCTGGAGTTGTCTAAGCGTCGTCGTAACCGACTAGTGCGATCCGATCGCTCATAGGTAGCGCTTTTGCGGTTGGATTCATCGACAAGTTCTAAATCACGCCCTCTTGGAAGCCCCAGACCCAACATATCGCGGTGTTCAGGGTTCGGATGACTATCCCGAAGATATTGGGAGAATTCACGCTCTCGGTACATTGATCGATCAAACCGGGCACCCTCACGAGGAGTGAACCTACTGGAACGTGCACCGTGTTGCGCTTGGGAGATTTAGAGTTTTCCGGCAATTATTTCCCACAGTGGTGTCTTGGGGAACACTAGGTAGGTGTAACGAACCCGTTTGAGCTGCCTCCGGTAAGTGTAAACTACCCTGTTGGGAGTCATCTGTATGGATATTACGGGGAATGCTTGTCAAATTTAGCGTGCTTCTACGGGTATTCTCGGGAAACTTAAAAGCGTCTGGAATTTGAAATTCATTATTCATTGGCAAAGAAGACCGATCCGCAAGTGGGAATAGGCCTGACAATCCATAGAAATTCGCATAGTTAAAAGAGAGTTCTAAGTTGCTGAGATCAGGGTAGATGGGATAGTTGTCTTGGTTTGGCGGGGTGTTGCAACAGTACCTATGGGCTGTGTGGTTACCACGATTGCCGAGGGGTTCGCTGAGTTCGATACCCCTGTTGCTGAGGTCGTGGTAATAGTTGTCGTAACAACGCTTTCCCCTGTCAGAGTCACAGGACTCGCATTGCTTACCGAGTCCACCTCCGCGTCCGTAGGTAAATCGTCATCATTAAAATCGGTGGCCTCATTAGTCATAGAGGTGACATCTGACGCACGTGATGATATCTACTACCGAGTCTACAAATGCCATTTTTAGATGCAAAAGGTTCCCTAAAATCAAAGAAAAATACTCGAAGTTTGCTCAAAATCTAAATCGCGTGATAGTGTTTCTTGGTAACTAAATGGAACAACAACAACAAAGAAAGTTGTCACTGTTGGCAGAGGGAAGCGGTATTGGCCGATGACGATAATGGTAGAACAAAAATGTACAGACAAATCACCAAACTGAATCAAATCAATTTTTAACATAAATTGCAAGTTCAATTAAATCACGCAGTCGACGCAATGAATGTGAAGCAAGTATGCGATCAAATCAACCATCTCAATAATACGATGGTACCAAAAATCAGGATCAAATCAGACAAATCACATAGATCAAATAGATCACATAAATCCATCAATAATCAATAATTAAACAACGGAATCAAGAGAATTTTGCACAATGATTATCTTAAAAAGTAGAGCTGCAAGTACCAGGTCAACAATTTCGACATTAATCAATATAATCGTACCGAAAATAAATTATTATTAAACGAGTTAATAATAATAGGGCATCTCAGTAAACAACTGATGATTGAACTCTACAAAATGTAAAATCGGTAACTCTGTTTATGCCGTAAGCTTAGAGAACTTGTAAATATGCGCATGCGCGCCCTCTGTTGTCGAAACTAGTTAATATGCTATCTATATTTGTATATTAAAGCGACAGATCCCCGTGGATTATGATTGTATGATAATGAAACCTGGTAATTACATTTTTAACTCAGTTTTCTGTTTCAGTTATAGATTTTTTTAATTTTCCCGCTCGAAAATTAGAGTTATGGCCAATTACTGGAGTTTCGGATATTTTTCATTGTAGTTTCACGAAAATTCATTTAGTTTTGTTCTTGTCCAGTCCCTCCAGGTGGCGCGCTGCCGTGTAAGGTTCCAGGAACTTCGGGTGAATGTTAGGTTATCGTCATGCTAAAATCGAGGCAGGCAAACTTTCAAGATTTATGAAAATTTCTTCGGAAAAGATTCGTGAAGATTGAGATCTGAGTTTTAGTGAGGACTTTTCCTTGATTTGTCTAGTTAAATGACACTAAGTTGTCGTAAATAGTTTCTAGTTTAGTTATTAGATATTTATTGAAACTGTTGTTTCAATGTCAATTCAGGATTTAGCTCATAAAACCATGGTCTTAATAGTACTTTTATAAGTTTGTCAAAACCCAACGAGAATATCACGGAAATCAAGCATACTTTTATTAAATGATTAATTTTTAGTTCTAAAATTTTGTCGATAGTGGTGCTGTTACTCGTGTTTTGTCAGCTTCTATGTTCAGCGAAACAAAAATTCTTTAAAGAAGTCAAAGATCCCTCTGTAACCGTTAAAGTACCTAATTTAGTCTTTGTTTAATTTTTAATAATTTTTAATAAACCTTATCTAGTGATATACATGTAAAATTCATATTAATTCTTATGTAATTTCAAAATTTCCCGCCTATTGCTAAAACTCAGGAACTTCACAAATTTCAAGAATCACTTTACTTCCGGTTCGTTTTGTTTTAGAAACTGGAGAAACTCACTTATTACTAATAGTTATTGAGGACTGTGCACTTTCTCACTTAAGTTCTTGGGTTGACAGGCGACACTTGCTCCGAGCCTTTGCTAAAAATTCTGGATGAAATGTCACGTCGCCGAAGTGAGTTTATGAGTTAAAAACTGTTTTGACCTGGTTCTAAGTGTGGATTTCTGTATCATTAATAATTACCCACTAATAAATTACCCAAGAATTTCAAGTGTTGCAATAAATTTGGCCGTTGTCGTCCTTAAGAGCCACCTCCCTGAGATTTTCCAGACTTCCTCCTGAGATTTTACAAACTTCCTCCTGAGATCTTCCTGACTCCTTTCCCCTGTTTTCTCCCCTCTTTTTCAGGTTGTTAGCATGTCAGTGTAGATATTTAAATTCCTACTTATTTTTCCGGGCGATTCTGTTTTCCTTTTTGATGTTTAAGACGATTTAAGGGGCCTGGCTGGCGCCCAAAATACTACCGAATTATATACGTATATGTACATGTGCTAGCATAAACATATACGTATATCCGTTTTTATGAACTGCCATATTGACAGGTACGAATAAACCACCTTTACCTTGGCGCCCAACATTTGAGGGTTCCCGAATATTTTTTTTTTTAAATTCAGTCAACGTCCATTTTCCGTTTTTTTCATGCCCACTGACACGTTTTCCACTTATATTCTTTTAAATTTGCGTCTTTCGAAATGCCCGGTCAACATTCCGACTTTGTTCCAACCCCTTTTCGCCCTGATTCGATTCAATTGATGATTGATTAATTTAAATAAAGTTTGATTTAACGAATTGCATTCAAATTCTCAAGCAGGATTTTTCTGAAATTTGAGAGTAATACGGGAGATTCCCGTGTGATTTTCGCAAAACGCATACCCCTTAACCCCGGGCTGCTTTGAGCGCCTGATTAGAAGAGCCTGCTTTGAGCGTTGATTTCTGGGAGTTACGTCGTGGCAGCTTCGATCGCCTGAATTGTTGCGAACATTTTTTTGTAATGTTCTTGTGGCATCTCAGAGCGCCTTACCTCAGGCACTTAGTGTATCCTTGCCACGATTTAGAAAATTATCAACGAATTGCCAAATAATTAATTTCGATTTGTACTGATTTAGGTATTATTAATTTATGTGATTTATTTGATCAATGCGATTTATTTGACTTGCCATTTGACTTTCCATTTGACTTGCCATTACCGTCATCGGCCAATACCGCTTCTATCTACCGACTGTGACAACGTTGTTTGTTGCTGCTGTTCGTTTAGTTACCAAAAAACACTATACGCGATTTGAGTTTTAAAAGGTTTTCAAGTGTTTTTCCGATTTTCCTGTAACTATTAAACTTTAAAAATAGCGTTTTTAGACTCAGTAGCCGAAACCTCTACATTTCGGGAATTAAAGCATTTAATCTACGATTTAATCGATGATCAGCTGACCGATGCATTGGTGTCGTTACAATTGAAGGCTTCCGGTACGCGTAGAGGAAAGTTTTCGCGATTAGGGAAGGGGGTGAAACTATATAAGGGGATGTAATCTCACGCATCGTATGTTACTTCAATGACTACGGACGCGACAGATCGGGACGAGGATGACCAACCATCAGATAGATCATTGTCTTTGGCGGTCAGTACAAGCTCGGTGACCTTAACCGTGGAAACTATCGTCACGGCCACCAGTACTACCACCTCAGCTACAAGTGTGGCAAATTCGTCGAATTTCACCGAAAATATCCGTAGAAGCACGCCAAACTTGACAAGTATTCCCCGCACCATCCATACAGATAACTACCGACGGGGTAGTTTACACCTACTGGAGGCAGCTCAAACGGGTTCGCTACATCTGCCTAGTGTTCCCCAAGACACCCATGTGGGAAATAACTGCCGCGAAACTCTATTTCTCCCAAGCGCGAAACGGTATAGCTCTTTAAATAATACTAGATTCCCTAATAGCACCTTAAACGCCCGTACGACCCAGTATAACCTAAATTCACTACACCGTCCGGGTGTCTCTGTCACACAGTCGGAGCGGCGTCGACTCCGAACTGGTACTATTCCGAGGTTCACACCCCAACGGAATATCCTTACAGAAACGATTAGGATTGAGGATTCTACGGACTCCGAGATTTCGGTGGGACACGTTAGCGGGAGGGCGGGTCCACTTTCCAGTAGGTTTACTCCTCGTGAAGGTGCCCGATTTGATCGACCAACATACGAAACACGTGATTCCCCTCTATATCGTCGGGGTAGCCTTTCGAATACCGATCATTGCGATTCGTTGGGTCTAAGACTTCCGAGTGAGCGCAATTTAGAACTCGACGACGAATTTAACCGCGAAAGCACCACCGATGAGCGACCGGAGAGCCACTCGGTCACGTCGATGCTTAGGTTACTCTAGAGACCTTGAGAAAATCGTGCTCAATTAGAAAATAAATTTTGACGGGAGTAGTAGAACTAGAGCCGAGGATTTCCTAACACGAGTCGAAGACCGAACTAGGCTGACAAAGGTCTCCGACGAGGAACTTTTGCTCGCCATGCCGGTATTATTAGAAGGTATCGCGTTTAAATGGTTCAAAACCCACAAATTACAGTTTGCAAATTGGGCTCAATTTAAAAAAAGCGTTTAGACACACTTTCGCGGCTCGGTAGAGGTTGGGAGAAGGACTGGAAAGTCATTACAGAATATAAACCACCCTCTAATCCCGAGATGAATTGTCATCAATTCCGGGTCGTGTTGTTTCAAATCTCCAGCCGGAACATTAAAAATTAGGTCTAGGTGAGTTTAAGATCGCTGATGGGGGTATACAAGAATTTTCCAATCAAGAACAGATCGCCGGGATATTGCAGACCGAGTCGGTACGAGGTAGAGTGCACATTAAGATCTCTATCGATTCCTTCTCGGTCGATGCTTTGTTCGACCCACGTTCAACGAGGACACTTATTCGTGGCGATTTGGTCCCGGGGATTTTGGAAACTCTGGGGAAAGATTTAGACATTTCCCGTAAATCTTCAATTATTTTAGCAAACAGTTCCAAAGACGAGATCTTAGATGTGGTCGAGCTGCCCTTGACTATTGACGGGATTACTAAGATATGCGAAGTCAGGGTAGCCACCAATTTGGATACCGAGTTTGTTTTAGGTTTAGACACACAATCAGATTTTGGTATGGTGTTTACGGTGCGCTCTAAGGAGATTTTGATGACAGGCACAGACGGAGAGGTCTATCCACTCGAAACCTGGTTAACCGTAAAAGAGAATTGTGGCGGCATTTGAGATTTATCGAGCAAGCAGGATAGGAAGCTCCAGGATTTGATCAAGAGGAAAATAGTTCCCAAGAGGGAGGGCCGGCTTAACGCCACTCATTTGGTTTAGAATCACATAAACATGCAGGGCCATCCACCTATCAAGGAAAGGTATCGAGTAGTGTCCCCTAAGATACAGGAGGCCATGTACGCAGAGGTCGATAGGATGCTTGCCGAAGGGGTGATAAAAGAATTCTCCAGAGAATGGTCGGCTCCTATAGTAATGGCCAAGAAAGGTGACGGGGGTTATCGGCTTTGTTTGGATTTTAGAAGGCTTAACGCCATCTCTAAGAATGATCTCAGTGCGGCCTTTAATCAGATCCCGTTGGATGAGTCTTGTCAAGAGTTTTCGGCATTTGTGGTTCCCGGCAGGAGGCTCTTCACTCCCGAAATGAGGCCTAATGCGTTTTCCTTCTGCGTTGGCTAGGAAAGGTTTTAGATGGGATTTCCGAGGTTGGCTTGACCATTAATCCAGATAAAAGCAAGTGTTGTTGTGCCGAAGTTCGATACTTAGGCTTTATAGTCAACAAGCAGGGATTCAGGCCAGACCCAGATAAGATAGCTCCCAGCCTCACGTACCCAGCTCCCCGCACGGTGAAACAGCTTCGTAGATTTATGGGATTAGCATCCTTGTACAGGCGGTTCATTCCTGAGTTTGCCAAAATGGCGGAACCCTTGATCAGGCTATTTAAGTTAAATGTGAAGAGGCATTGGGGGCAGGAGCAGCAAGATGGAGGAAGCAAATTTCGACCCTCAATCGGGACATTTGGGTAAGGACAAAACTTATGCGCGGGTGGCCCTCAGTTATTATTGGCCTTGGTTGTACTCGGACGTCGCATATTTTGTTCAAAAATGTAACACTTGCCAGAGGCGTAAGGTGCAACAGGCACGCCCAGTCGGCATGATGGGTCAATGCGTCGTCGAGCAACCCTGGACAGTAGTAGCTGCGGACGTCATGGGTCCTTTTCCCCTTGACACTTTCGGTTTTAAATACATCCTGGTTTTCCAAGACCTCTTCACCAAGTGGGTGGAGGTCCTACCAATCAGAACTGCGAACGCTTCCACTGTTAAGAGGGCCTTTCAGGATTTTATTGTGTCACGATGGGGTGCCCCGTAAGTCTTGCACACTGAAAATGGCACTGAGTTCACCAACAAGCTCTTTGAAAACATGTGCAAGACCATCGGAATAATTCATCCGACGAATCCGGTTTACGACCCACAGGCAAATCCTACTGAGCGTGTAAACCGGGTGTTAAAAACAATGATTGTAGCCTTCCTTCATAAAAACCAAAAGGAATGGGACGCAAATTTTCCAGAATTCCGCTACACGTACAACACCGCTTCTCACGGTGCACTTAAGGTCTCCCCAGCCTTCCTGAATTTTGGGCGTAACCTTCTTCCCTACCGGTCTTTAAAAAGAGATCTTGAGAAAGCCACTCAGCACGATAGTCCTGACCGCGCGAAATAAGTAAGTATTGGTACAGGACTTCTTTTCTTTATGTTTAGAATACCGAGCTCACAACAGGGGTAGACGCTAAGGATGCCGTGTTCAAATTCCTAAGGGAATTTAAAAGAAATTGAAATGCTCAGTGCGGACCAACCACGGCACCCAATAACCTAAAACCGGGGACCTCGACGGGCGCTCAAGTCAACGAGGAACCAACAGCTAGGCCGTCGGGAGAGGCAGCCAGAAAACGGGTCAGCGAAGAACCCACATCCTCTTCTGTTGCTGGGGGCAGCCGCGCTCATCGACTGAAGAAAAGGTGGACGTGTAGGGAGGGATATCGGACCTCCTCGCCCCCTCATCCACCTCCAAGTAATAAGGAGATGTTGGAGGAGGTGAGGTGGATGAGGGCGCCGGGGGACCCAAACTTGACGTGACTGAATTGGTTGAGGATGGGCGCCCCAAATCCGAGGGAATATCGGCGGCCCACCCACAAAAACTGCTTTGCTTGCGGCCAGACGGGCCGTCTTGGGGGACAGTGTCTTGACACGGCCGGGGCGGGAGTCCTTTGTCTCGGGTGCAGGGAGCCGGATAAAGGAAGTCCAGGTGTCCTAACTGCGGGCCCCTCTACGCGTCCGATAAGGTGCTCCTAGGGGAATGGAAGCGCCAGGCGTTGGGGCCGATATCTGCTAGATTTTTTTTATTTGTATTTTGAATTAATATTATTTTTTTTAAGAAGCATCTGTGTGTGAATGTTTGGCTGGTCCATTAACTACCTCATTGTTCGTTAATGCATTTATTAATTGATTTTGATACTAAAGGGCATTGTAAACCGCTACCACATCGATCAAAACAACCAAATGTTGTTTGTGTTTTTGCAAGAGGTGCCACCCATGATTAGTTTTTATTTTGTTCCTTTTATTTTTTTCTCTCTTTTTGTACTCTTCGTTCTTTCTTTTTTCACTTGCTTACTCCTTGGTGAAATAAAATTTTTGTTAAAACCATACAAATCATGCCCTTGCTTTATTTAAACGACCCCAATCGAAAGTTAACTCTTTATGAGACCAGCCGAGCTCGGAGGACCCGAGTTCCTACCAGACTGAAGTAACCGTTTTATGATTTTATACCTGGTGCAAGAAACTTCGGGACATTAACACTCCTTCGCTCCAAGCATAACCTTCTCAAACCACCCAAGGTTTAACGCTTTCTCTCCCTATTTTTATTTTTATTCTACTTCACCTTATTCCGATCTATGGCTTCATTTATCTTATTTTCACTTATTTTGGTTTTGGCTTATGCTACCGTTTTTCATGATTGTGAGGTTCGGCTAAAGCTCTTAAAATTTCGCATTATTACAAATTATTTTTCTGATTTGCTATGTGCTATTATACTCTCGCCTTATTACCTATTGTTTTTATGATTTGCTATGTCCTATTATGATTTCGCCTTATTCCCTTTTATTTATTTTTCTAATCAAGATTTGATGCGTGCACTTGGAG
Source organism: Belonocnema kinseyi (assembly GCF_010883055.1). Lineage (NCBI taxonomy): Eukaryota > Metazoa > Arthropoda > Insecta > Hymenoptera > Cynipidae > Belonocnema > Belonocnema kinseyi. The sequence goes on along the minus strand of NC_046657.1, from coordinate 11,390,186 downwards.
GGGTCAACGGAGGCTCAAGTCGTTCGGGTCGCTTTCCGAATGGTAGAGAGGAAAACCTTGAGCTCCGATTTAAGGTGGGGGGGGGGGGGGGGGGGGAGTTGTGACTGGGTAAATTTTATTTATCTGTCACTTTTAAAAGGCGATTCATTTAATGATTCGCGAACGACATGACCACCGCCAAGAACGGAAGTCACGACCACGGAGCACTCATCAAAAATTGTTAACTGTTTATTTATACCTTCTGAACGTTTGTTGCATGGCTTATCAACCACCTTCAAATCTCCGAGAACGATAACACCATCACGGACTTAAGGGATGAGCTGTCACTTCCAAGGGTTTGCCGAATTTACTAACGACCAGGGCGAATTACTTATCACCGACCACATTTCCACCATCTTGTGCCTCCAGTTTTTGATCTCAGCACGAGAATGCGGGCTTCAATTTCTCATCAAGGGAGCGTTTTCATTCGGTGGATAATTCACAGTTTTCCCTCTCCATCTTATCGCCGAGGATTGACGTCACCACTACGACTGCCACTCCATGGTATGGCCACCTAGAACCAGTCCAGTAACTACATTACTACAGTTACCGGATATGGTCAGAACCCAGACTGGGCCAATCAAAACTCTAGCAGTACGTTGCCACCTTGGTAACACTGCAAATACCATACCAGGGAGTTATTGCTCCACCTAACGCTATCCTGATTCGACTACGTCACATTGGTTCAAAATGCACGGACGCTGGGAAAGATTTACAAGCGAAGATCGGAAACTTGGCATGTGTGGTCTCATTGGCCTTCGGATGGAAAATTATTTAGACATCAACATCGAGATTCGACCATGCAACGAGCGACAACCGCCCTGACGCGAGAAACCCGTTGAGTTGACCGTCTAGGCGCGTTGCACAGGACCTGTCAATTTCTCACTTACGTTATTGGGCTGATAAGCGACATTTGCTCCGAGCCTTTGCTAAAAATTCTGGATGAAAGTTTGTTTTGGATTTTACCTTTGCCTGTGAAATTCCGGATCATTGGCTGGTCCTTTTCTTTTGAGTTTGTACATTGGCTTCGCCCGCGAGATGTCAAAGGTAAACCTTTTTGCTAATTCGGCGAGCGACGCAATGATGTAGTTTGATTCTTGGCTCATTGCCTCGATTGAGCTCGTTGTACTCAATTATTTTGTTTTATATGATTGTGCGTAATCAGAGTCAGTGTGTATCGGTTTTCTTTTAAAATGTTCTGTTTACTCCTTTCTTGTATCGCGATGAAATCGATCACGTGGTTCTAACCTAACATCTCCTCGCCGTCGTGAGTTTATGAGTTAAAAATTGTTTTGACCTGGTTCTAAGTGCGGATTTCTGTATCACTAATAATTATCCACTAATAAATTACCTAAGAATTTCAAGTGTTCGCATAAATTTGGCCGTTGTCGTCCTTAAGAGCCACCTCCCTGAGATTTTCCAGACTTCCTCCTGAGATTTTACAAACTTCCTCCTGAGATCTTCCTGACTCCTTTCCCCTGTTTTCTCCCCTCTTTTTCAGGTTGTTAGCATGTCAGTGTAGATATTTAAATTCCTACTTATTTTTCCGGGCGATTCTGTTTTCCTTTTTGATGTTTAAGACGATTTAAGAGGCCTGCCTGGCGCCTAAAATACTACTGAATCGACATAAACAAGCAAAATTCATAAAAATTTGACAAGTATGTTGAAAAGGATATTCCCTCTATAAAGTAAAAAAAAAATAACTCCTCTGTCGCTAGGAGTCGAACATTCGCTCCATAGTGGAATCTGATTTCTAGTTAGACGCCACAGAAGATCTGATTTTTAGTCAGACGCCTTAGCCACTCTGCTCTAGTTGCGGATATTATTTCGGATGTAATTGTAGAACACAATCGTCTCCCGCAAAACAACTTAAGAAAAAATTTCTCATACCGCTGTGTAAAAAATCGAAAACCCAAAAATTTTCAGATTAGGTTCCCGTTCTCAATTCTGAACACTGATACGCTTTAAAAATATATCATATCATGGATCAGCAAATGTGATCTTTTAGTAATTAACCCTGGTCTTTTAGTCAATTACAGAAAGACTATTAATTTGCAACAATTATCAGAAAAATATTACAAATCAATGGCTAGATTATGAACAGTACAAAATAAATTGCCTATTGTTCCTGATAAAAATGAAACAGCGTAAAAGTGATTAGATAAAATATGTTTTATAGTGTTATGGAAAAAAATGAAATTCATAAAAATTAGACAAATGTGTTGAAAAAGATATTACTGTTATAAATTCAAGAAAAAAATATGAATTCTCGGTCGCTAGGACTCGCACATTCGTTCCATAGTGGAATCTCATTTCTAGTCAGACACCACAGGAAATAAAATATATTACATGATGTCAAGGATAGCTACCGGAGCGCCCGCCGACCACGGATCGAGTCGGCTATAGGAAATGGGACAGCACTAGGTATATTGCCCGTGCCTGCGCGTCGCATCAGCTGGGTTACGTCCAAACTCTGCTATCGAATTTCTTCGGTTAATACTTTGCACTGATTTATTTAGATTTAGGTCCGTTACCTGTCGTTAAATGGTTAAAGAGCACCCCGAAATGACAAGTATCCGCCAATTAACGCCTAATTGGGTTAAAATTTGTCACTATAACTAACTATAACTAACTAACTCATTTTTCGTGTCGAATAACCAATCATAAATGACGTCACTTTGCTCCTCCTACTTATTTCGGCAATTAAAGCTAGTGAAAGTTCAAGGATAATGGTTCCAATGTCCAAATTTTATCACCCTAAAACGTAAATCTCTTTGAGTGACCCAGTCAATCTCTGACTGGAGCCATGACTCATTAACGATTCTAAAAATAGCCCAAGATCTCAAGTTCCTGACCTCGAAACCTACTTTGGACAGTGAACTAAGCAATATCTTTGATGGAAGTCTTAATGTAGTTAAATTCGGATAAAATACTCACATACAGGTTTCCTAAGCCGCAATAAACTTATAGTACTCGTAGAGTTCGTGTATAATAATAATTACTTAATATTTTTTTTGATTCTATACATTTATAATCAATTCCTCATTAAAGGCATTTGAATCTTCCCGCCAGAGAATTTACTAGGTATGAAAGTATTTGGTAAAAGGGTCTTAGCGCCTTCGAATTTTAGTTTATAAAACGGCGCATTCCGATACACCTCCCCCTTGCTTAGAAGGTGTCTCTTGCTCTATTCTTGAGACAGCTTTTTCTTTACAGTAATTCATTGTTATCTAACAAATGACTCGATTTCTATCAACTTCAGAAGCCTTGCGAGAAATGTCAGATTTTCAATAGTTCAATTCAGGTCACGTGACGATTGATTTCCATTTTCACACTTTCATATTTTAGTCCATCATTAACTTAGTTCAATATCCATTTACCTATTCACCGGATCTAAATTTCAGACTATTTCCTACCTTGAGATTGTCTTAAAAATCCATTATATACTAATATGCTTTTGAACATCTTTTTTCAACTACACTTTTCTAAATGACTTCTCGTTTTATAATTTCTTTTTGATTTGTGATTCAAGACTCCCTGTTTAAGATCAAAATATCTTTCCATCAGAATAGCAAGAATTTATTCTGGATTATTTGAACTAAACAATTGGCCACAATTTCATCATTTCTTTCTTGTATTAAAGGTTAATTAAATATTGTCAGTTCTAGGCTATACGTTAATAGGCCCTCAAGAAAAAGGTTATACTTTCTTTTAATATACAATACCTATTTTTGAAATATTTATGCCTCCGTTGCTATGGTTAGTTTCCCTTTGCCTATCATCTTCTTTTAACTAAAATCTTTGGTTTTGCACGGTTTCGGAGTACTCTATTACCTACCCGAACAGAAGAAAAGGTCTTTAAACCAAATAAATGGCTGTTAGTTATTTTTTAATATCTTATCTTCTACATCCTGAGAACTAACTTTTATCTGAAAATCTTATATTATCAGTTATATTGTTTCATTATTGATTTTATTCGGAATCCTGTATTAATTTCAATCCCAATCAAAATATAATAATGTTATCCTACGACCACATCTTCTTGTTTACTAAAATTCTATTCTCTTTTTAATCTTCAATTAATGGTTTCGAAAAAACTTTAAAATAATACTTGTTAATAGCTTTAACTATTTATTTATTTTTATGTTTGTTCTTAAATCATCATTTTTCTCAGAACGAAAAATATCAAACGTTCAGGCAATGGCAGGAGAAGTGATGATTTTTCCAATATAACATCAATTCAATATTCAGAACCGAGAAAATGTTATTCAAACATTTTATTCTACGAGAACACGGAAGTATCGCCAAGATCATTTCGTAATTAGCAAAATGTTTCACTCTAAACGTAGACTTTCAATTGACCCCATGAACAATGACTATGGTCCAATAGTTGATCCATTATCATAGTGATCAGTTCTGATACAAGAGCCTCAATTGTCCCAACTCTCACTATCATTAAGTCAATCGAAATACTAGGTTATTCAGAGCATACAGTTTCAGATTTTCCACACACAATCATTGTTCTGGGTACACAACCTCTTTTCCAGAACACAGCCAATTATCTGGGTACACAACCCTCTATTCCAGCACACAGCCAATTATCCAAATACACAACCCTTTTTTTCGGCACTGAGACCTGTAAGATGTCATATGAACACGTGCACAATATTTTGCACCAACATTTGCATATGGAAAAGCTCTGCGCAAGATGGGTGCCGCGTTTGCTAACAGTGGACCAAAAAGTCATTCGTTGCGATGG
>NC_046657.1:11377909-11385288 GCF_010883055.1 Belonocnema kinseyi | reverse complement strand
CAGCCTTGGAGGAGATTATGTTGAGAAATAAAAAAAAAAATTCTTAAAAACGTTGTTTTTCTTGGTCAGGCCGGAAACTTATCAATCCACCCTCGTACACTCTCAATAAAAATCATATCATATCCAAATTGAGGTACATTTAAATTCGTTTTAATTATTTAACAAATTTATCCTAGTTTCAAAGCTAAACAATTTTGCCATTTATATTTTGTTTTTTCATTCTAACCTCGCAAACTTCAGCTAAATGACCAGAAGACCTACAATAGTAGCACTTTCTCCTGTATGAGAACTCAAATCAGCTTCGGGTGCTGACGTTCCTATATGCACTCTCCTCCAACTTTTTAACTTGAGATCCTACTGATTCGCGAGTGCATTGGCTTTGCGGAGTGTATTTATCTCTGTATCTCTTATCTGGGAATGAATTTTATAATCTAAACCACGTAAAAAATTTCGTATTGCTGTAGTTCGGTAAGCTTTACATATTCCAACACCCTCTTCTCCTGGAGTATTTTCTAAAACTTGAAAAAACTAATCTATTCAGAGTCAAGTTTACTCTTGCTCCATATTCCTGAAAAGTTTGGCACGGTTTAATTTTGACATTAGCTCGATCTTGCATAATTTGACTAATGTCTTCGTTGTTGAATAGATTTGATTTGGGGTTCTCAATATTTCATCTAAAGTGATGCCTCTCCTATCCTAAATATGTTGTCTCGCTTCTCGAGTTATTTTTGTTCTAATTAACATTGTTAAGCATGAGATATTAGAAGGGTCAATTAACGAAATTGCGGCTCTATAGTGATCATAAAACATAGTGATGGGCATATTTTTTCTAAAAAAGGATGGAATCATCCCTTGTACTATTTTTTAAATTTTACTAAGATCACGAGTTCCGGCCAAAGCAATTGAATTTTCTGACAAGGGAGTAGGACGATAAACCGGTGTTTCGTTTCTTATTAGGGGAGAATAATTTCCGAGCCACCGCACTCGGATCAACAGGACCTTTATTACTCAATTTTCGTTTATTCCTTGAACCTAAAGGTTCGATTTCATCACTTGACGAGAGCGGGGCGTCGCTATCCCCAGTCCCTTTTTTCGCAAGCAATTTAAGCATTTTTAATCATTTAATAATTAAAGGCTAAGACTTACTTGTATCTATAATCCAATTTGCGATTTTATAATAACACTATTTCTTTTCTCTTATAAAAATTCAAACATAATTTTGAAAACACAATAAGATTAAGAAATAATCACTTCCCAATACATTAATTGGAATCCTCTCAGTGATATGAAGGTTCCAGTTGAATTTCCACTTGAAGATCTTGAAGACGTCCTTGAGATTCGCCAACGTTCAGCAATCCAGGAAGTCCCTCGGGGCCGCAACTCTTCACGAGTCCAGTGATCCAGTAATAAAATTCCATTTAATTTTCAGGATTTATAATCCATTAAGCTTGCGGTTGTTGAGGGATATTTGGAGGCTCATTCCAACCATTGACAATCTCGGTGCAATTTGAAAACATACTTAGCTACCGAGAATAAAAACACCCAAAACCCTGGTAAAAGATTGCAGCTTATCATTACAAGAAATCTTGGAATTCTTCTACTTGACGTCACACGCGTCAATGGACCATGAACTACTCGATCCGCCCCTAGAGCACTGAACGCTTTCGGCCTAGTAAAAAAATTCACATTTAATCAGACAAACATACTAGAAACTGAACTCGTGAACTACATTTGTCACGACACAGGTAAATCCCACAGAGCTGTCACCGATTTGCTACGTCCAAACTCTGCTATCGAATTTCCTCCGTTAATACTCTGCACTAATTTACTGAGGTTTAGGTCCGTCACTTGTCGTTGAATGGTTGAAACCATTACCCGCGAAATATAGGTCAGGTTTGAAATAAAATGATTCGCTCGGTACACAGCTTTTAGCTTGTCAATTAAACTTGAATGTTTATTATAATTTGACGATATTTAATTATTAATGGATGACATGTTCTCTATTTGAATTCTATAATAAACAACAATATTCGTGAACTGCAGTTAGTCGTAGACGCGGCAGATTTGAAAAGGTTGGTATTGAGATTCGGAAAAAACTTCCGTAAGGTCGAACAATTCGGAGTCAGGGCTAGACTTTGTCCATCTTATTTGTTTCTAAACAAACAAGAGCTGTTTGTAACAAGAAAACAATTACTATATTAGTTTTGTTCCTAACACACACAAGTAAGTTTAGCACTTAATATCTAAGCTCATCCGAACACTACTCGCGTAGTGAGCAAACGCGAAATGATAGGTCGCGATGCCAATTAACGTCTAATCAGCTTGAAACTTGTAATTTTAACTAACTTTTCTTAGCTCTGCATCTATATTTATAATCTCGTTTTGGGCGGGATTTATCCCTAATTTTAGCTTTTAACCAATCAAAATGCTGACGTCACTCACTTTTAGTGTCGAAAAACCAATCATAAATGAGATCACTTTGCTTCTCCCACTTATTTCGGCAATTAAAGTGAGTGACAGTTCAAGGATAATGGTTCCAATGTCCAACTTTTATCACCGTAAAACGACAATCTCTTTTGTGACAGTTTTTGTTTGGAAGTCCAAAGATCCTCTTTTTATGGAATCTTACTGGCGCGATGACTCATTAACAATTCTAAAAATAGCCCAAGATCTCAAGTTCCTAATCTCGAAACCTACTTTGGACCGTGAACTAAGCAATATCTTTGATGAAAGTCTTAATGCAGTTAAATTCGGATAAAATACTCACATACAAGTTTCCTAAGCCGCAATAAACTTATAGTACTCATAGAATTCGTGTATAATAATAATTACTTAATATTTTTTTTGAATCTATACATTTATAATCAATTCCTTATTAAAGGCATTTGAATCTTCCCGCCAGAGAATTTGCTAGTTCTGCAAGTATTTGATAAAAGGGTGTTAGGGCCTTGGAGTTTTAGTTCATAAAATGGCGCATGCAGTTACGCTTTGAGCCTTTTCAGGATTACTGTTGGAAGTAGTAATCGAATCGAATCGTAGTTCGAGTTCAATAAAACAATAATGTGTTTCTTCTAAATGTGAAAGAAGAGAGACCCTACCGTGGACAATATGAAAGAAATAAACTTGGTGTGTTAAATAGATACAGAGGTGGAAATGGGGTTCAATCATTGTTGTCAACCGTTGCAAGTTTGAGGCTGTAAATGAGTAATGAGCATGGACAAGAGTTTGAAGGAATTTCGAAGGACTAGCTGTATTTGAAAAGAATCAAAGGAATTTTAAAGAGATGTCAATAATTTCAATAATTATCGACATATTTTAAGGGACTTCGAGAAATTTTCTACTGATTTGAAATATTTTAGGCCATTTCAAAACAAGATCATTTTGAATGAACTGAATTTCGCGGATTTCATCAACTGTCGCCATTTTAAAGCCCCCTGAAAAAAAAGTTTTTACGCCGGTGTCTGTGATCTTGTCTTCGCTGTCGTCGTCTGTATGCCGGATAACTTTCGGAATACTAATCGGACTGGATTGTGCTTTGGTCCACAGTTTGAGAGACCAAAAATACGAATAATTTATTCCAATAACTTTCTTGATAATATGAAAATTATTAAAGTTATAGCATTTTCAGAATCCAAAAAGCGCAACGAAAATGCACATTTCAATCAAACAACGCACGATATGAAAAAAGTCAAGAGATGAAAAACGTTACTTTTTGAAGGTCTTGCAATATTTTCTAAATAACTTTTAAACTTTTTTTTCGCGATACTTTGCGATAAAACCATGAGAGTCACAAAAAAAGATTCACCAACAAAAATTGTTCACCTAAAAATATCTAAAAAATTGTTATCAATTACTTCTTCTTTAGAATAAGTAGTTTCTTTTGCATTCGCAAAAACAACATTAAGAATCAAAAATTAAATTTTTGGGCAAATAGCAAGCACCGAAATAAATAATGAGAAAAGGTTTACAATCAAAAATGGACTACGATTTTGTTATGATTTGTTTTTTGATAGGATTAGTGGTTTTTGTTTTAATGCAATGCTCAGCAATTTCCAAGGCTTTGAATAACTTTAAGAAAAATATAAAAATTTTGATAAGGAATTTAAAGAAATTTTTAGAACTTCAGCATATAACAAATTGTTTTCTAGGCATTATAAGGTTTTAATATATTTTGGAATATTCAAATTAATTTTCTGAGATTTGCAAAGATTTCATTGACTTTAATGCATTTTAAAAGCTTTCAAGGTATTTCAATACATTTTCGAGAATTACATCAAATATTATAATATTCAATACAGTTTGACGCGTTGGCAATATTGCTAGTTGACTTTACAGATCCCAAAACCTTGGAAAAGGTTAAGAGTGGAACTGAGATTATTTCTGTCTCTTATCATTGATGCAAAATAAGAGAGGCATTGGGAAGACTCTTTCTATTTATTTACATTACTTTTGTGATCAAGGGGGTGCTTCCCCTCCCCTAATCGAACATTGTAAAGGCTTAGGGTTTTGAAGAAGAGCATTTCTATGAATTATTAACCTTCTAGAGAATGTCCTCTTTCTGGTAAGAAACATAATTCTTTTCGGAAATTATCTGTTTTAAAGCTCAATTGCAATTCTTTTGGAAAATTCCAAATCAAAATCATACTTTGTTATACTTTTTTTCAAATACAGATATTCTAACTTGTTGGAATAATGCATACAATTTTAGTTTAAACCAGTAAAATAATGCCATTAGCGATTTTTATCTTGGTTGTTTTTCTTGTGAATCATGAGTATTTGCACGCTTTTGAACTAGCCGGAGAAGTAATATTGAGTTTGGAAAAATCGTACAATTCAAAATTGTTATTAGTGCAATTTACTTCATTATTAACTGAAGGAATGTCAGCACTTCGTTGATCCCTCCTTCTTTGGATTGTGTACAGAATTGGAGCTTAGTGTCCCTGAAACTCAGCTATTAAATTTCTATTTGCTCTCCTTTGAGCATCTTCAATGTGAAAGATGACAAATACTTTTATGGTCTACTTACTATGTAAATCTTAGGTTGACAAAAATAAAAAAAGCCTCTATACCATAACACTTGCGTCCTATATTATGAGAATTTTGATATTTATTAATTATATTTATTGTATATGTTTTAAATTCATCTTGCAAAGCTGGACTGGAAACAGAGTTACGCTTCTTAAATGAAAAAATTCAAATTGGGGAATGGAGATTACTTTATAAAGATTGTTTTATTTATTTTCATATAATTTTTCCTCTTTTGAACTTTATAGAAATATATTCGAAACAAATGGAATCGCCTGTGACTGGTGACAGAGTTCAAATGCCGAAACTTGACATATGAAGTCTTAACTCGCAAGACCTTTTCCTAAAATGACTCGATCCTTTCGTTACAGTTTAAATATGATTTTTGAAAAACCGACAATAAAATTGGCGACAGCGGAAATATCATTTTTACGAGTACCGACAATGTATACATTTCGAAAATGTTGTGACCTCAATCATGCATAAATATTCAATTGTCTTACCTTGTAAAAACTTAAACAGGATGCAAGTTGTTTTTTCAAAGTAAAATTATTGTCCTTGTGGTTCGCGAGCCTATCCACCCAGATCGAAAATTTTGAATTTTGTTTCCGCATTGTTTGCGAAAGTGAATGTGAAATTCATACACAACGATTTGATTGAAGATGTGCGTCAAGGAGATTAAGAATTGTATATATACCCTGACACATTTTCATGGATATTCCTTAGTCACACCCTTAACAAAATTAAACACAAGCTGTTTTCCTTTACGTGAAGAAAATGAATATTCTGATTTCTGCTCTACCCTTTCTCTTGACGATTTTTCTGAAAGGTAGGGAAATAATGTCTATAATTTCATCTGCGATTTTTATTGCTATGTAGTAACTACTATAGTTTCTTCAACATCGTTTTCTTCAATTCCTTCGTACTAATATTCCGCTCCCACATAAAATATCTTAGTTCCAGTTGATACCAAATTTCCAGCATAAGTCTGTTGGATTAAATTCTCGTTACATTTTTTATAAATTTTTTAAACTTGAATTACACAGGCCGACAAAAATCACAAATTTTTTGTACCTATAGATCAGACCATGTGACACCAAAGGATTTTGCTATCCTAAAACCGCATCCGTTATCCAAATTTTTCCTATACGCCAGGTTTTTTAAACATCCTGATATAAAAGTGCAAAAGTGACTATTTTTTGCGATATGTAAGGTAATATAACACAATTAACTATTTTCTTCCCTAAATACTGCTAAAGTAATGTATTGAGACTTCTTTGTACCTTTCATTTTCCTTTTCAATTATCTCAAACCGATTTTTTTCCGAGATATGACACCCTAACCATTCATTCGCTTTTTTCGCCTACCTTGCTAATCATTCATTCCAGAGCTGAAATATGGCTCAAATATGGCTGAAAATAGCCCTTTTTGTATGTATAGCTTAGCCTACATCAAAAATATGTCGTATAGGAAAAATTTGGATAACAGATTCGGTTTTAGGATAACAAAATTTTTGCGAAAAAACCCTTATCTGATTATAGCTTGTTGCTGAATTATTTTGCTTTTGCTCACAAAAAAATAAAATGGAATTTTCCAGAAAGTATTCTTTATTATTTTCTTCAACATTTGAAAATATAAAATAAACATTATTAGGTGAACTCTATAGTTTTTATTCTGTTTAATGTTTTTAAATGGCTTATTCTAATAGGAAGAAGGCATCCTGTTAGTGTTATGAAAATTCAACCATTTTTAAGGCCTGTAAAATTGGTTTTTCTGAAATAGTAAATTGTATATCTAGGGCGTAAAAAAGACTGATTTGATGATTTTAAGCTAGCCGCCCAAGCGAAACGAGGGCTCCAGTCACACGAGGCAAAATAGCTTAACACCCTTGAGACATACGATACTTTTTATCCTACCCTCCTTGAAAACAATCATGCGAAGCAGATAAGGGATGCTTCTTGTCCTGGACAATTATAAATTATGAATAAAAGGAAGAAATAGTTTACACATCCGAAGGGTAACTGTGAGGCCAAGCAGTACAATTTTAAAAATTTTAAATATAATTTCTTCATGCTTTCCTTGCGTCGTGCCATGTATGTGTAGCGGGTGTAAAGTTTCATATCGGCGGCGACGGAGTGTGCTTGTGCGAACGTTGCTGGGCTGAAAACGGCCATATTACGCCTGCTTTACGTATCACAAAAAAGTAAAAGGCTTTTTTAGATGAAATCTTTTATCTTAAGCTTTTATCGCGCCGCCAGATGTTTGTGAGAGAAACTAACAAAAATCCAATTTCATGAAAAAAAGGCTATTCTGGATACAAAAGTTATTTATCACGCATACAACATACAGCATTT
>NC_046657.1:11335251-11377809 GCF_010883055.1 Belonocnema kinseyi | reverse complement strand
GATCCAGCAAAAGCCTCGTGCACCCTAAGAACACGGAGCGACCCAAGGACAACCTCCTTCTGCATTTTTCCCGCAAGTGTTTTAGCATATTGTTGATACGCAGGGATGCTTTTTAGGCTATTAGCAAGTGAAATCTTGGCACCTCCAAGAGCGCCGATGATAAGAACGATTAGTTTAACAGAATATTCCGGGTACAATCGTTGCAACTCCCTTATAAGGTCTCGATACCTCTCTTGCTTTTCATTTTCCCTGGTTATGATGTTTTTGTCAGCTGGTGCCAAAAATTCGATAACGAAAATGGTTCGCTTCTCGAAGTCAAGAAGAACCATGTCAGGCCTCGAGTGAGCAACAGAAACAATTGTCGAGAATATAAAGTTCCAGTATATGCGGCACTTCCCATTCTCGACAATTGACTCAACTTCTCTAGGAGCATTTAGAGGAGCGATATTAAGGTTAATGCCGTAAGAGTGACAGAGATGGTAATAAAGCACTTTTAGTGCCGCATTGTGCTTTGAATGTAGGTCGTTCCCGCGTGAGTTCGACAACTAGATAGTATGTGAGCTAAATGCTCGGGTGTGCATGGCACGCCCTGCAGCTATCATCGGGAATGTAAAATGAATGTAAAATGCTTAAAATGTGGCGACGGTATGTTAAGGTGGAAATAACACCGTCTTAACATGCAAAGATGAGACCCTCCGTACCAGACTTCAATCCGGGCGATTAAAGGAAAGCAAACGTTAGCTCACAAGACATTGACTGATCCTTCACGTTTCTGTAGAAGATATCGTGCATCATCTTATCGAGAAGCTGTTCACGAAAGTTGTTCTCTTGTGCTTTCTTTATCCGGGCTTTCAGGACTGAGTACTCTAGATAGATAAGATTTGATGCATTTTGCTCATTCCTAATACTGAAGTCAAGTCCGAGTACAGTCGCGGAACGGAAGAGTTAAGATGCATGCTTTTGTTTATGTGCATAACCTTTCTTGTCCCGATATCAAAGGATCTGAGCTCGTTCTTCGTCCATGGAACTACACTAAATGAATAGAGTAGTACCGGGACGGCAAGCATGTTCGTTGCAGATACTTCGTTCCTCGCCGACAGTTCGGAAGATTAAATCTGCCGAATGAGATGTTTGTATCTGCTTCGGAGAGTCTATGGGAGGTCGAATCGAAAGCTTTCCGATAATCAATCCAGGCAAACGATGGGTCACGCTGGTAGAATGCTGCATCTTTGTAGACACATCTATCGATGAGCAGGTTCTCTCGACATCCGGCTACGCCTTTCTTTGAGCCTCGTTGTTCATTCATTTCATGCCACACAGGTTCAATTGCCCGAACAATCCTATCATTTAGGATAGCTGTGAATATATTATAAAGTGTGTTCAAACAAGTTATTGGCCTGTAATTCTTCGGGTCAGCTAAGTTGCCTATTTTCGGCAGGAGTATTGTGCGCCCTTCCACCAACCACTCTGGAATCGGCTCTTCCGACTTCAAATATGAGCTGAAAATACGGGCCAAATGCTGATGGGTTGAAGAAAACTTCTTCCACCAGAAGGTTTTGATACAATCTGGTCCCGGTGCGGAATAGTTCTTCATCCCTCTTAATACGTTTTCCACCTCCTCGGTAGTGATGGGTGGGCATTATTTATCAGGTGTTATAAGGCTAACTCATAACTTCTTGAAGCTATTTATATTTTCTGAGTCTTCGTCCAGTCTATACTGAACTTCGTAGACTTCTCTCCAAAATACTTGGACCTCTTCTGGTTTGGGTGGGTGTTCGACAGTAACTGGAGGGTCTTGGAAGAGTCGAGATGGGTCAGAGAGAAACTGTTGATTTTCTCTGATCCACCTATCCCTCCGCTCTAGACTTCTCTTAGCGTCAGATAGTATCCGTATTCTCTAAAAAATATGCTGCCTGATGGTCAGCAGCTTTGAGTTGTTAAGTGTGTGATAACAGGTCCGGAGTTCGCGCGTGAACTTTCGAACCTTGGCGGTAAAATTCCTGCCAGATGTGATGTAGTCAATCACACACTGAATGCGGGATGCGTACTGTCTTGCCCAGCCTATCTTTATGGCAAGTTGATGCATTCGTCTTTTGGTCTTATGATCAACCGTTAGTTTTGTTTTACGGTTCGCATCGGCCAAAGCTCTCGCTGCATTATACACACAATAATTGATAGTAGTTTATTTACCCTGCATTAAAATTTCATTAGTCACTAAGTTGTACCTAAATACAACTAATTCAAGTAGGGAAAAGTGAGCTCATAAAGAGGATTAGAAAATATCACATTCAATTAGTTGAATTATTTAGAAAAGGGATATTCAAAAAATACTTATGGCCATGTGTAAATGTATATAAGTTAAATTATATAAGTTTATATCCACATGCGAAAATTTTTATTTAAAATAATCAGCTGAATCGCATTTAGCATTCCCAAGATAAGACGCCCTGGTACATTTAATGAATTCTATCTCAAATACCTTCTACTAAAACATCGCAAAAAATTCAAATTGAAAATAAGCACCCCAGATACCTTCTGAAGGTTGAATAATGTTTTGATAAATACATATTCTTAAGAGGAAGACCATATGAAACTTCTTAGTAGTATTTAACAATCCCAAATAGCCCGTCTCAGCTGCTGTTAACTAAGAGAGACAAAATATTTTATTAATAAAAATGAGCATTCTAAATACCCTACCAAAAATTTAATGTATATTCTTGTAGAAACAGTGATATTTTCACGTCCAGAAATATAACCTCCAGTTTATTTAATAAATTTTGTCGCGGCTGTGTGAATTTTTAAAGCGAATTAGTAATATCTCACTAATTCAAATTTAGAGAGAACAGTTTTTGGGCACAACATTTGTAATAGGTTGTGCATTTGGGTGCATTTTCCGCGCATTTTAATCTGTATGGTTAGATAAAAAAATTGAATTAGTAAGTTCACATACTGGGATCATTTTGATTCATGTAAAAAAATTGGTATTGGACATTCAAACATTTTTAATACTCATAGATGCTTTTGATTTTTTATTAATTTAAGTACACTTTTAAAAATTTTTTTCAGAATTTTACGAGCCGTGTAGTGGAAGTTTCTTGCGGTTGCATATTTCGTAAAATTATGAAACTGGTCGTAATTTTCAGTAGCGTTAACGGTATCATCTTTCAGTTACATGTTTCGTAAAAATCCGAAATTTTTTCTTAATTTTCAGTAACGTTAAAGTAAGATGCTAAAAATAATACATTTTTCTGGTTAATTATCATTTTACTACTTTACATTGTTTAAGCATTGAAGTTTTAATTAATGGAAAAAATCTATTACTCTTTAAATTTGACGTTACCGTTACTGAAATCAGTTGCGTTGTATATCTGGTCAAGAAGGGTTTCTTGTCAGTTCCTACGTACTCGTTCGCTATTTTGTCACAGAAACTGTCAATGTTGATTTCGATGTTCACGATGCCAATTGCGTACAAATTCCTGACACGCGCGGCACTAACGATGAGACCACCGGAGATTATGCACTCAAAACTTACTTGTGAAGGGCATTATTATACAGAAAATGTTTTAAAAAGCACGTGACCCATTCTTTGCTTGTACTGGGATTGAGGCGAAAACACCGGCGCCCATCCGAATGGCGCCGAAGGCAACCGAGTGATACCTATGTCGGGAAGGGGAGAAGTTCGAATGATAATCTAAGGACAAGATAAAAATAAAGAGGAGGAGATTTTAAGAGACTGGATGGATGACAGAGGCTGGAAGGTGGAGAATGGCGTGGAAACAGGATACGAAAAAGGATAATAGGTACACGTATGTGAGTGAGATGGGCGTATCGGTGATAAACTATGATCATGAATATGCAAAGCTGGGAGAAGATAGAGAATTTCGCAGTGAAAGGGACGGTCGAATCAGACCATCAGCCGTTAAGTTTGTCGATAAATGGGGTGGCTGACGGAAGGCAGGGCGGGGAAAAAGGGACACGGGAAAGGTTGTCGAGGACAAGAGAGGCGATAGAGAAGTATCAGAAGCCGTTGGGAAACGTATTATTTAGGGGGGGGGGGCGGGTATGGGAGGATCTGAAAGAGAAAGAGAAAGGGTGAGTGCAAAAGAAGGCATTTAGGAACAAGAAGAAAGTAATGGTGAAGAGAAAGGTGAAAAATAAGTTCAGGTAGTGGAAGGAAGAACCTGCGAAAAGGAAGGAGTATGTAGAAATATGGAAGGAGTTTTGAGTAATGTATTAGAAGAAAGCGCATGAGGGGATGAAAAGAACTAGGGAGGTAGATGGAGAGGAGCTGAATGACGAGGAGATGGAGAAGCAGATGAGGAATTTGAAAAATCTCAGGCAGCAGGGCTAGACGGGGTATAGAACGAAGCGTGGCTCTTTGGCACACAATATTTAAGGGAGTGGCTAAAGAGGGGTAGTGGAAAAGTGCGGAGGGGAGAGATTCCTAAGAGGTTGGATGGAAGGGTTGATTGTACCACTGTATAAAAAGGGGATAGGGGGAGGCAGACAAATTATAGAGGAATTACGTTACTGAATATGGCGTACAAAATATACACCATATTGCTGGAAGATAGGCTGCGGAAGGATGCTAAGGGAGAGAGATATTACCAGAGACGCAGGCGGGCTTTATGGAGGGAAGGAGTATTACTAACAATATTTACTTCCTGCAGCACGTCGTTCATAGAGAACTTACCAAAAAGGTTGCCGAAGTGTATGCGTTTTTTGTAGACCCATAAAGCGTGTTACCTTCGGTGAATAGGCGGAGGTTGTGAGAGACAATGGAAGAAAGGCGAAGGGGAGAGCAGGGAATCTCTTGGGTTTTCTGGATGGATAAGGGGTTGAGGCAAGGGTGCCCTTTTAGCCCAAAGCTTTTTTTTAACTTTAATCGCGGATATGCAAAGTAAGCTAGCGGACGAAGTGGCAGGAGAAGTTGGAATAAGAGGAGTCAGGATATGGTCACTCGCATATGCAGATGACATAGTGATGTTAGCAAAGTGTGAAGAGGCTTTGAAGGAGATAATGAAAAGGTTGAAAAGATACTTGTACAAAAAGAGGTTAGAGTTAAATGCGGAAAAGTTGACGGTAATATTGTTTAGGAAAAGAGCTAAAGGAAATGAAGAAGGGGAGTGGGAGTGGAAGGAAAGCAGTACATGAGATCAAAGAGTTTGTGTACCTGGGCTTCGTGTTTCAGAGGAACGGGTAAGTGCATGGTCATATAAAAGAGAGTGTAGGAAGGGCAAATGTGGTGATGAGGGTGGCAGGTAAGTTAGGAGGTGAATAGGATACAGGAGAGGAATGTACAGTGGAAAGTGGGGTTGACCAGGAATACGTGGAACTATACTGGCAGGGGGAGACAGTAAGAACGAGTTTAGGGATTATAACGGGGAGTCGGGCGCGTAAATATGAGGAGATAATTTTGGAAGAGGGGGGACGTAAGCTGGGTAATAAGTGTTGATGGGAAAGCGCAATATTTTTGTGAGAAAGGAGAGCGAGAAAGTCAGGAACTTATAGCGAGAATGAGATTCGTTTGAATGGTTTGAAGAAGTGTGTCTGTGGGCTAACTAAATTTCATTTACGTAAAAATAGCTGATAAATCCTAATCTTCAAGCTCAGTGATCTCAATTTTGTATAACTTTCTAAGGTATATTATACCAATTGAAAATAGCATATAAATATTTTCATTTGAGAAGCTGTTTTTCTCTGACATAAATATTTATCAGGCTTAAAATTCTATAATACAAAATTTATACATAAGTAACGTATATACATTTATACATTCAACCGTGTACAAGAAAAAACTTCAGAGGCGCATTTAAATTTCTGAGGTACAGTGAATTGCTTATCCGACCTCTAGTTTCACGGTTTTCATTACTTGTTTAAAAAAAATATTTTCTTTAATATGCAATTCTTTCACGGACCCATAGATTATTCCGTGAAAAAAAGTTTTAGTGTCTTTGACATTTTTTTTGGGCGTTTTTTCAAAGGATTTTTTTTATTTAGTTATTTTATGCTTGAAAAGATAATTTGAATATTGGATTTCGCCGGGAGCAGGTGCTAATGTGAAAAATTGCACCCGCTTTCAGCGAAATCGCGGTGAAATTTCTGCCACAACCACGTCTCACAACCGTGAGATAGGTGGTTGCAGTCTGTAAAGGAATCAATACGACGATCCAGCAAAAGCCTCGTGCACCCTAAGAACCCGGAGCAACCCAAGGACAACCGCCTTCTGCATTTTTCCCGCAAGTGTTCTAGCATATTGTTGACACGCAGGGATGCTTTTTAGGCCATTAGCAAGTGAAACCTTGGCATCTCAAAGAGCGCCGATGATAAGGACGATCAGTATAACAGCATATTCCGGGTACAATCGTTGCAACTACCTTATAAGGTTTCGATACCTCTCTTTCTTTTCTTTCTCCTTGGCTATGGTGTTTTTGTCAGCTGGTGCCGAAAATTCGATAACGAACATGGTTCGCTTTTCGAAGTCAAGAAGAACCATGTCAGGCCTTGAGTGAGCAACAGAAACAATTGTCGAGAATATAAAGTTCCAGTATATGCGGCACTTCCCATTCTCGACAATTGACTCAATTTCCCTAGGAGCATTTAGAGGAGCGATATTAAGGTGAATGCCGTAGAAGTGACAGAGATGGTAATAAAGCACTCTTAGTGCCGCATTGTGCCTTTGAATGTAGGTTGTTCCCGCGGGAGTTAGACAACTAGATAGTATGTGAGCTAAATGCTCGGGGTGTGCATGAAACGCCCTGCAGCTACCATTGGGAATGTCTTTGCTCAAAATGTGGCGACGGTATGTTAACGTGGAAATGGCACCGTCTTGGCATGCAAAAATGAAACCCTCCGTACCAGACTTCAATCCGGGCGATTTAAGGATAGCAAACGTTAGCTCACAAGACATTGACTGATCCTTCACATTTCTGTGGAAGATACCGTGCATCCTCTTATCGAGGAGCTGTTCACGAAATTTTTTCTCTTATGCTTTCTTAATCCGGGTTTTCAGGAGTGAGTACACGAGATAGATAAGATTTGATGCACTTTGCTCACCCCTAATACCAAAGTCAAGTCAGAGTGTTTTAGCAGCCTCCTCCGTTGTTTTGTACAGAAATGCTCCTTTTCCCACTTCTGCGTGATTCCTGACCATTTTAAGAAGA
Organism: Belonocnema kinseyi; assembly: GCF_010883055.1. Lineage (NCBI taxonomy): Eukaryota > Metazoa > Arthropoda > Insecta > Hymenoptera > Cynipidae > Belonocnema > Belonocnema kinseyi. The sequence goes on along the minus strand of NC_046657.1, from coordinate 11,370,646 downwards.
GGGTCTCTTTCATTTGCAACTCATTGTGCTTACCCAGAATAATCCTGTTGTGAAGACATTCAAGACTTAATATTCCGCCACCCCCTTGACGGCGTGAGATGGAGAGTCGCGGAACGGAAGACTTAAGATGCATGCTTTTGTTCATGTGCATAACCTTTCTTGTCCCGATATCAAGAGATCTGAGCTCGTTCTTCGTCCATGAAACTACTCCAAATGAATAGAGTAGTACCGGGACGGCAAGCATGTTCGTTGAAAGTATCCTTTATAGATGTCACATCCTGAATGCGGCTCTGTGGCACGCCCAGGTATGTATAAGTCTCCCCAGCGCAAAGATGTCGTATGGCGCTTCTATCAACGACCTCAGGATCTTCAGGGATGACATTAAGTTTTCCTCGCTTCAAATAAACCTTGGCGCATTTTTCTAACCCAAATTCCATTCCAATTTCCTTAGTATATCGTTCGACAATACAATTCCAAAGCGGCATCAATCTCCCTATGCACCCAGCTATTTGCGGATGAACCTTTAAGATTTACAAAAGACAGATGATAAGTCTATGGGATGTAGAATCGAAAGCTTTCCGATAATCAATCCTGGCCATCGATAGGTCACGCTGGTAGAATGCTGCATCTTTGCAGACACATCTATCGATGAGCAGGTTCTCCCGACATCCGGCTACGCCTTTCTATGAGCCTCGTTGTTCATACATTTATTGCCACACAGGTTCAATTGCCCGAATAATCCTATCATTTAGGATAGCTGTGAATATCTTATAAAGCGTGTTCAGACAAGTTATTGGCCTGTAGTTATTTGGGTTAGCTAAGTTGCCTATTTTTGGCAGGAGTATTGTGCGCTCTTCCACCAATCACTCTGGAATCGGCTCTTCCGACTTCAAATATGAGCTGAAAATGCGGGCCAAATGCTGATGGGTTGAAGAAAACTTCTTCCACCAGAAGGTTTTGATACAATCTGGTCCCGGTGCGGAATAGTTCTTCATCTCTCTTAATACTTTTTTCACCTCCTCGGTAGTGATGGGTGGGCATTCTTTATCAGGTGCTATGAGGGCAACACGTAACTCCTTGAAGCTATTCATATATTCTGAGTCTTCGTCCAGTCTATGCTGAACTTCGTAGACTTCTCTCCAAAATACTTCGACCTCCTCTGGTTTGGGTGGGTGTTCGACAGTAACTGGCGGGTCTTGGAAGAGTCGAGATGTGTCAGAGAAAAACTGTTGATTTTCTCTGACCCACCTCTCCCGCCGCTCTAGACTTCTCTTAGCGTCAGGTAGTATCCGTATTCTCTCAACAATATGCTGCCTGACGGTCCGCAGCTTGGACTTGTTAAGTGTGTGATAACGGGTCCGGAGCTAGCGCGCAAACTTTCGAACCTTGGCGGTAAAATTCCTGCCAGATGTGATGTAGTCAATCACACATTGAATGCGGGACGCGTACCGTCTTGCCCAGTCTATCTTTATGGCAAGTTGATGCATTCGTCTTTTGGTCTTATGATCAGCCGTTGGTTTTGTTTTACGGTTTTCATTGGCCAAAGCTCTCGCTGCATTATACACACAATAATTGATAGCCCAGAGGTCGGATTCACCGGAAAAATGTCCACTAAGCTCGTCATCCATTTCAGCCAGATCTTCAGGCTTAAGAGAGACCTTGGTGTTGATGTTTCTCCGGGTCGTAAAGCATCGCTCTTCATCTATTGGATGCCTGCCCGCGGTTGTCTTAGTGTCGCCTCTCTTTCTTTGTTTCCAGCTTGATCTAGCTATGGTAGAGTAGGCGTTCTGCTTACATAGCCCCTTTCAAGGAGTAGTTCAGCGTGGTTTCGCAGACGTTGCTGCGAGAAGTTCGTTAGCTCAGGGTGTTTCTCGCACCTCAGAGCATGCAGCCGTGCCGTGTAACCCCCATCACGGGCCACACTCGCATCGTAGCAGTCTAGCAAGTCGTGATTCAGCTGCTCCATCCACCCAAAGGTTACGAGATCCCGCCGATCCATCGCATTGAATCCATTTTCATTGGCTCCCCCAGCTCTAGATTGGTCGGCATTATTGGCCGACCCATTGTCGGGAGCCCTGCGCGTTCTGTTGTTTTGAACCGCACTTACTACAACTATGTTTGGTGTTGTCATTGTTATTCCCACAAGAAGCTAGGGAAAGGGGTTCGTGAATCCTTGTAGAGCCCCGCATGCAAGGATAAGGCTGCGCACTCTGAGAGGTCGCCCGGTATCCCAGAGTCACCGTTCTAGACACCTCACCCAGGTGCCATTCAGCTTTCGGCACGATTTTCACACCTCCGCTTGGGGTTAATTCCTTCGGGACCACCGCTGGACAATTGTCCGCGACTGCCTATTTATTTTTGTAACCATATTCAGCAGAAACCCTTGGTACCGGGACCCTCTATCCGCAACCCGAGGATGCGTTCGGTGGCTTTTTCATAGGCCCTTCGGTTTGATTCTAGAGGAATTAGCAAATTATTTATTATCCAAATTAACATAATTGGGACTTGTTTGAAAATATAAATAGCTTATTTCAAACGCAAACTACTAATTGTATTTTTAGTCAATTTTTTCTTGCATTTACATTCTATAAGAGAGACACGATGAAAGTTTTATGTAGACTTAATAATTTTTGTGACTCGAAGAATTTATTTTTCATAAAATCGATTCTTCAAGTTTTTCTCTGAAACGTCGAAAGGTACAAACAATTTTGAGATCAAACTCAGTAGAACTAAAAAATGTATGCAAAAAATATATATTTCTCTCAGCATATATCTTGCATCTCTTATGAGAATAAATAGAAAATTGTATTTTTAGGATAAAAAATCCTCTTGTTTATCCCCTATGAAACTTAACCAACCACTTGTGATTTGTAGCAAAATCTTTTGAAGAATATTGAAAAAATGAAAGGATTATATTCTATGTAAAACATAATTTTTGTACAGTTTGTGCTAATGTAAGAAAGGATTCGTGCCAGGATAAACCATCTTTCTCGTGAACGGTGTGAGATATCACAAAATAATACATTGCTTTCCATGTGGATCTTATTTACAGCTACAACATTATATATAAACATTTTTGATACCTGTCGTTGTGTCGGAGGAAAAATTCTTGAACCCACTTGAATTTCACAGAATATATTTTTCATAGAATTTTAAATTACACAAGAATTTGGCAAAAAAATAAGTGTGTCCTTTTTTTAAATCTGGTTTTATATTTCCAGACAAATCGTCCCCACTTTATTTATAAAGGACTTTTTTTAATTTCCAACGCACTTTGAAAGGGAGAGCGATAAAACTCTTCAAAATCCGAAATTTATTTTCCTAATATAAATCAAAAATCAAATACTCGTAACATCATAGAATTTTTTTTCAACCTGGAACAATACGTATCGCATATTTTTCTCTAAAAATGACGTAATATTTTATCGTTGGAAGATTCAGCGACTTAATTCTGATAAGTTGAGTGATTTAAAATTGAGATAATCAAATAATTTGATAGTCAAAACAATAATTGATTTACTAATTATGACTTATATTTTTCCAGAAATATCTTGTGTACGTTTTTGCCCAAACTGCCTACGCCAACCTATTCTGAAAGTTGCAGCTGATTTTTACGCAGATTATTACCAGCCAACTTTAGCTCGACAAATACCAGCAGGAAAACAGATGATAGCTACGGATGCGAATCATCAGTACGTCCAAGAATATGCACAAAAAGTAGGAGCAGTATATAAGTTGTGTCCAATTCTGGCTGGTTTGCTGGAATTTAACCGTAGATTAGGAAGAGTTTTTATCCGCATAGATGGACTGCCTGCTGAAAATTTTTTACCAATCAATGAGGATGATACATCATTCAAACATTTATTCTTTAATGATATCCCCGGCAGACAGATTATTCCAGCGCGCATTCTGCGTGACCGTCCTATTCTGCTTGTAGCTCCTGCACATAATCCTACACATGCGCATAATCCTACGCATGTACACAATCTTACGTATGCGTGCAATCCCACGCATGCACATACAAATCCTCCCACTAGACAAGAATCTCCTGTCCTAGGGATCTCAATTACCATGGGGTACCCAATTCCTCCCTCTTATAACTCACCTGATCATCAAAGTGGACATACAAATGAGCCCAGTCAATACTTATCTAATCATCAAAATGGACAAACAAATCATCTGAATAATTACCATAATGAGCACACTTGGAACTCAAATCCTTCCAATCCTAACCCACATAATCAAAATGGGGGCACCAGTCCTGAAAATTATGCCCTTCCATATCCTGGAACTATAGATACTTGGCGAGCTCTTCATGATGTTTTCCACGGGAACTTTTAACATCACGATCTGAAAATCACATCGTAATCAGGAAGTGAGTCTGATGGAAAATATCATTAGTGACATTTAGCACATGCTACAGAAAACATTTTCTTTTGAGAAGAAGTAAATCATTCATACTAATGTTATCAGTAATACGTTATCTGATTATTAGGCCATATTAATATAACAATGGTCGATTTGAATATTTTTACTCAAATTACTGTATATCATTTTCTTCAATGTTTCAGTTTTCTATTTTGAAAGTACGTATTAATGGTTTATTTCTGTGTCTTAAGTTGTATCCTATGTTGTTTCAAATACGGTAATGAGTTTTAATTTTTTAGTGATGTTTAGTAATTACCCGCCTACGCTTCAAAAAGGTTCTGTGCAGTTTTTCTTTGCCTTGGACAACAGTCCAAGTTCATGTGAGCTTTCTTGCTAAAAATACGGCCCCACGCGTTGGCGAATACTTAGTAAGGTTAAGTTTTAAAAATGTGAATGACTTAAAAGTATGTAGATTTTAGTGATAAAGTCAAAATGAAATTAAAAAATGTAAATCATCAGTTTGCATTCGTTTTTATTAATCAATTTCACCTATGCTAAATGCATGTACACTTAGAGTATTAAATGAAGAAAATATGGTTCAAAATATAGGCGATACAATACTTTCTTGATCTAGAAAATTATTCCTGTCACACAAAAAATTCTTTTAGGTCAAGAAAATACGATATCTTCCATATTGTAACCAGTTTAACAATAGGGTCTTCAATTCAAAATATAAATTCTTATATAAAAATGAAATGATTACAAGTTCTTTGAGAAAAATGGATTCTAAATCAAACAAAACAACGAGTTAACAACATATAAACATATGAAGGGGAAATAAATAAAGGGAAAAAATAAACGAATTTTTATTAAATAGTTAATTCTTCAGCAGTATCATTTTAAACCAAATAGCTTGAATTTCTATCAAAGCAGTGATATTCTCCACCCAAAAATACGAATTTTCTATCAAAAAGTTCATTTTCAACCGAATAGTTGATTTTTCTATTAACCTGTTGAATATCTGTAACACCTATTTACCAGACCTTTCTTGTTCTAAGGGGAAAAATGATAGTGGTTGTGGTCATAGGCGGCTATGTGCTGCAAAGGATTGTGTTCAATGATAATAGTACAGTAGGCCTATTTTTATGATATTAAATCATATAAAGCTTGAAAAAAATTTCAAAATTGAACATGAAGAAACTGATAAAAGTAGTGTAAACTGATAAACTAGAGTAGGCCTCTTGAGCGAGGGGAAATTTCATGATTTTCACTCACGGGCCACATGTTTCGTTTCCACCTCTACGCCTTTTCAATCCGCACGAAAAACTTCCATGACACTCTTACAGCTGAGGGATTAGAAATGTTAGTGTAAGCAAAACAAGTACCCTGTAAGAAAAAATTATGTAATATCCCGTCGCTGAAGAGGCTTGAATTAGAGTTGTAAGAAGCTGTTTTAGTCAAAGGACATTTAAGGAGGGTTTATTATGTTTAGTAGGGATTTTTCGGTTTTTTGAATACATGGGAACACAAAAAATGAGCAGAGGGTTCTTTAACGTCCGCGTTTTTTTAACCTCAAAAAATAGCTTGAAACTATAAAACTCAAAAATATCAATATAATAATATAATAAAAATATCAATATCAATATCAATATCAATATCAATATCTCGAATCCCTATAAACTACAAACCCAAAATGAAGAAATAGGAAAAACTGAAACACAAATTTCAAACCGTAATCTCGGAGAGTTTTGTGTTTATAATTCCATACGTCAACCACTTTATAACCTCAAAATCCATGAGTTGTATAACCCTGCAGTTTAACATAAGACAATTGCATGTCACGAGGTAACTCCGAATCATCTTGATTTAAATTTCATAACTTGTACATAACCTTACATACATAACATATATACATACATAACCTTACATACATAACCTTAAGTACATAACCTTATACCTCAAAACTTGAAAAATCTAAAACACCATAGCTGTATAACGCAGAAACTTCATATCATGATTGCCCCTTAACCGTAACAACAACAAAATTTTAAAGTCATTCTTCAAAAGCTGTAATCTCAGGAAGCTACAATCAAGATTTTCTGTTCGTAATAACCTACATTTAATGATACCCAGGATAACGATATGGACGTTGCAGGCTTCTGTTCCATTCGGGGTGCTTCATTTACGTGAGTCCCCTCGCGAGGTGAGATCCAAATTTTATCAGAAATAAAATTCTGTAATAGGATTATTAAAGCAGCAGTTTTTCCGTTTGTTACCCCTGACCAACAAAGGTCTTTTAGAATAAAGAAGTCCTACAATATAGTTCAGGCACAATCAAAAGTATTTAAGAGTCATTCTTCTGACCTGTTAAAAAATTAGGGATCCTGCTAGGATAGGAGTGCATGATCTTCTCTCTGCAGAGCAATTTAGGGATAAAACGGTGCAGCCCGACAACCAGGAAACAAAATTTGCAGTGGCAACGAAACCTCTACGGTGGTTAATATCAAGGGATAAATCCAAGATTCTGGACTGGTACTACGGCGCATCACGACAACTTTTGTTATCAGATACCGCCTGTGCAGAGCTTAAAATCAATATAAAATATCATATTTTTACGCGTTAACGATACTTACATCCGACACTCGCAATCAGGTTTAAAGCTAACTTTCCTTGGCTATACGGAATATTTAAGTACACACTATCCCACACATACAGACACTTCCACAGATTCTGATAGTTCCATATCTGAGTTGTGTACGACCTCTCCCACTATAGTTACGAAAGATTCGTCAAAACAAGATCAGGATGTTTTAACACTGATCCTGATTAAACTTCAAATCATCGGTGAGAAATAGGACAGGTTTAAAACTAGCCTCATGTCTTTAAACGAGGACAACGAGGACAATACGATTGCGCTCTAGCAGCGGATGGTCCGGGCAGACCCATCTCGACCGGCGTTCCCCTAAAATCCTTCGCACAGTGCAGTGATCAGTTTCAAATTGTTTGGCTAATACATTCCGTCCCCGGTGGTCTAACGCTGACAAACGGCAGCGTGTTCGACTTCAGCCCCCAAATACCGTCACTCAGTGCACTTGCCAACAGCCGGAACCCGCAAGTGAATCTGTAAGATCTAGCAAAATAGGTGAAGAGCCCGAAAGTTCCTCCGCGCAGATCATTGACCAGCAATTTGTTCAGGTCCTAAATTCCTTTGCGCAGTATGTTAACCGGCTGCCAGCACCCGCCCTTAGCACTTTTCCAAAAAAGAACCCATTGCCATCAGCGATGCCCCGAATGGAAACCGTTTCCAAGGGCAAAGCAATCATCCATACAGTCGAAGTTTTGAACGGTAAAGATGATGTTGTCGTACACGATTTCATGAATAGCGTCAAACGCGCGAGGCTAAGATGTTTCCAACCTAGTTTACTATTGGAATACATTTTAACGGGGAAAAGAATCAGAAGTGCTAAGAGACCAATCTGGCACTAACCTATTCATATTATTCATATTAAACATTCTGAAGTACCCGTAGAAACAACACTATTTGAGATGAGAAAACATTTTGCCATGGGGAGCGATATTAATTATTATTATCAAGCAGTAAGAATACCATACTTAGAGAAGTTGCATTTATTTCACATAATTGATAATGATTTTCCCTTTCCAGAAGAAGGTATTACCAGCTGACAATTCTTTAATGCATTTAATGAATATCATATAAATAAAGATTTCCTTTATCTCGATAAGAAAAAATTAGCCCTTTATGAGGACTCAATACCCAACCGCGTTTAATAAATATAGAACCAAGAATTATTCGTACCTTTATATAATTATAAAAAGAAACCCTTAAAAATACCAAGCAGTGTAGAGTATGATTAAATATATCAACTTAAAGAAACAAGTAGAGTTAGTGTCACTAGTTACTGAGAGATAGGAGAACAATAATTACACAATCCTGTTTAACGACAAGCGAACTAGAATACATGCGAATCAACTGATGCCCTATTACTAATGATGTTTCAGATGATCGCCCTAATCTCATTATGGATATTGAAGATCATCTCGGCTAAGTGCATCACAACTGACCCAACTGAGGTAACTATTTATTCGAAAGAATTAGGGCAGGCTCAACTCTATCATGAGACCCGGAATATGATGCACGGAATAGATACCGACGAAATAGACGAGCGATACGAATCATTGCAACACATTTTCGCATTTATGTCACATCATTGTGATGACCGTTTACAAGAATTTGAACTGAGCTTAATAAAATCAAGAATACAGTGTTTAAACAATCAGAGAAGTCTTTTAAACCAACTTCGAGAAAAAGTGCAAACTAGAAGAGGGTTTTTAAACTTCATATGCTATGTATCGAAAACAGGTTTTGGTACTCTAAGTGAAGTCGATATATAATACAGTGAAACACGTCAATAGCCCTCCCTTCTGTAGCCATTCAGAAAATTTAAGTTGCGCTGTAGGTCGGTATAACAGGAACTGTGCAGGGGCTGCGGGGTTTGCGGTTGTCACTCAGGCGAGCAGTCAAGCACGAAGAAACAAAAGTGGAGCGGGCTACAATGAGTTAATTCACACTCAAGGTCAGTCCCAAAATCGGCGGTATAAAAGAGTTTCACTCTACATCAACGAACAGCTAGATAAACTGTTCAGGGACAAAAAAGTCATGTCACAAAGTATTTCTAATCAAACTAAAAAAATAAAAGTATTGTTGAATTCAGCCTCTGTCGATTTCAAGAAACTTGAAATACACAGTCGAGAAAATAATAATCGTGTGAATCAAATAGTTAACGGAACCAACAGAAATACGAATAAAATCCATCTCAGACTTAATGACAGCTTGCATGATGATAGTTGATGAATTGGGTGAAGACATCAAGTTACTGATAGATGCGATAAATGGCGGAAAAAACAGAATAGTTCATCCTTATCTCCTAACACTAGCAATCCTGATACTTGAGATTAAAGATTTCGAAGAAAAGACAAACTTCCAGCATATTCTCGACGTCTCGACAGTCAACGTGGCTATTAGAAATATTAGATTTGTTTATTCCATTAACATTCCTATCCCAAAACCCGAAATCTATGTAATTAAACTTTTAATTACTATTCCCAAATAAATTGGTTCCACATATTTAATGTCAGTAACTAATAGCTGCGAAAATGGAATATTAAGGACGAAAGTAAAAACAATCAATGATGAGTGAAAATATTCCCCCTTTAAGGTTATGAATGTCGCTTTTATACCACTTATGAGTGAATACATTTTAATAACCCACGGACCACTAGAGGTTGATGCATTGTGTGAATCAGGTCATGATAAAATTAAAATAGATAAGGTCATTAGAGACAGAAGAACGCGAACCTGGACTAAACAGGCCATCAGTTGGCTGCAGTACATAGAATATGCAGCAATTGCTGCAATCATAGTTTTTATGTGTTATGCAAATGTGGAATCTTCGCCCGACTTCTTGAATGTATTCCTAAAAAGATTAGTATATTTTGCGTAAAAACGCAGGCCAGCGCAACACAAACAGTGCATTGCACTGTCGCTCCTACTGCACCTAATACAGGGGTAGAAGATGTAGATCGTAAACTTAAGACTACTAATGTTAACATAAAAGCAAGCAAAAAGGTTTAGAGAATGAACCTAATCTAAGAAGGGAATTGTAGTAGGAATGTAAAAGGATCTTCTATCCTCCCCACTCTTCGACTCCTAGAAGCAGGGGCCCGTTGCCACTGTTTCCTTGTACGGGGCAGTTAGTCCGTTTGTTACCCCTGTCCGACAAAAGTCTTTTATAATAAAGAAGTCCTGCAATATAGTTTAGGCACAATAAAAAGTATTTAAAAGTTATTCTTCTGACCCGTTAAAATTCAATATCTGGTTCAAAATTTCCAAAAAACAGGAATTAAGTCTCGAGCATAGGTTTTATTGTAGCTTTCTAAGATTAAAGGCTTTTACAGGCTCACTTGTAAATTTTTTTGTTCTTACGGTTATGGGGCTATAAGATTATGGAGTTTCTGTGTTACACAGCTATGGGGTTTTGGGGTTATGGGAATATAGACTTTTGGGGTTGTGAAGTTTTGAGGTATTAGGTTGTATAATGTTAGGAATATGTGAAGTTATTAAATTTAATTCTACATGGTTCCGAATTATATTTTGGTAGCAATTTTCTTATAATTACACTCAGGGGTTATGTAGCTTATGGGTTTTGAGGATATAAAATGATGGACGTATGGAATTATAAAGCTAAAACCCTCCGAGATTAAGGTTTGAAATTTGTGTGTGAGATTTTCTTTTGTTTTTAGGCTGCATTTTTTATGCGCAGTTTATTGGGATTTAATATTGATGAGTTTTGAGGTCCTACATTTTCAGCTAATAAGTTTTAGGGTTATAGGTCATCTATGAAGATGTAGGGTTATATGGCTTAAGAGTTGATATTGTTGGGTTTTATAGTTTCAAGCTGTTTGTTCAGGTTAAGAAAAAACGCTGACATGGCGGGGAAAAACAGGTTCCGGAGTATTGTGATATTAATGTGATAATAAGTCCTGTGATATTAATGTGAATATGAGAACTTGAACTACATAGAGTCTTATAAAGGTATCTGGGGATACTACTTTTAATGCGAGATTTTTTAGTTCCTTTAGTTGAAAACAGGTGATGTGAGATGGTGTACGTTAAATGTACCAGTGGTTATTATTTTCGGGTTGTTGAATATTACTGTAGGATTAAGGAGTTAAACGGTAGCCTTGGAAAGGTTTCTAGATTGATTATTTCAATTCGAAATTTGTTTGTTTCTTTTATTTCAAGACAGCTAAGTAGTACTACGTTAGATGTACTAGGAGATAAAGTTATTTTTTTTTATTAATTGTTTAGCTATTTCAGTTAAAGGTAACGAAGGAGTAATGGAGACCTGTGTACAAAGCGGGTGTGCACGATCCTACCTGTACACGTATCAGTTTCGACGTGCATAATTGGAAAACTCCTGTCTGTGAATGGGAACCAGTGGCAGGATGTTATCTATGCACGCCGAAATTTATACTGCACAATTGGAAGTGTTCCATCTGTGCACGTAAACCGTTCGTAGCGTACCAGCTTTGCATATCTAAATATCTAAATGTTGAATATTACTGTCAGAATACGGATACGAATCTTGAAGGTATATTTAGGCTGAATATTTTTTCGGAGTGGATAGTCTACCGGTAACGGCAAAGAAGGTTCTTGTCGGTACCAGCAGTAAACGTTTTTTCCGACAAAAAAAAACATATTTCCAGCATACCGAAGATATTTTCAAGCATTTGAGGGTAAAGTTCAGTTATTTAACAGTTATATTGTCATATTTTGGCTTTTGACACCTTATACGCTGATAAAAATGTTTGGTTAACCGAACAAAAGTTTAGTGCTTCCAAATAACTTTTTAGCTTGCTATAGAAGCAAAAAATCGGTTTCTTGAGCCAACCAAATTATTTTTTTAGAGCGCTGCGTTGTTTAAATTGACCAAAAAGTTTTATAGAAAGAACAAATTTTTTTTAGATTGAACAAACCTATTCGGTTAAATTAATAAAAGATTTGTCAGCTCAACAAAATGAGTCTTTGATCTTACAAAAATATTGTAGATTTTACAAAATAGTTTTTTCTGAAGGAACGAAATATTTTTATTCGCAACAAAATACTTTAAGATACTTCAAATATTTTTTTAATTACTTTCAAGTATGTTTTTTAGGATTTGGGAGATCAAGTACAAAGAATAATAAAATGAATAATACATGTAATACATCTATTAGAGATCCTCGCCCACGTGTGTCTTAAATCTGCTGGATCGTAGCGACAACCATTCTAAGTGTTTTTCGAAACAGGCATGGCTCTTTTTTCAACTTTATTTCTTTGATATCGTGTTTGATACGCCAATAAGATTCTTCCATACACTAAACAAAAAGGGCTTAACAGACTTTTTTGTTTGAGCCAAATAAATTGTTTTGTAACTCCAACTACTTTTTTGGTAGTCGAAACCAAATTTTGGTAAGAAAAACCAAAAGTGTTTCTCAAATTATTACTTGTTACTGGGAAATTATTTTTCTGTCAGTTTATAGAATGTTTTAAGTATCTACCACGCTTTATCGTCGATTAGCGACTGAATAATCACAAGTTACGATTCATGGGAACAAGAATGCACCCTTGTGAATGTTTATAAGCAAATAACGTTGGTCAAACCCCTAGACCTGTTTAACGTCTCATGCGGGATGGAAGGGACTTTCGTGGACTGTTTTCTAACAAAAAAGGACGAATCTTGAACGAAACGTTTTGATTTTAAACCAGACAAGATTATTTTCAAATTAAAAATGTTTTGTTTGAGAAGTTTACTTTTCAACAACAACAACAAAAAAACGAATTCCTAGAAAAACATTTGAATTTTTAACTAAAATCTATATTTATTTTTTTCGCGCTTCTTAAAATTGAAAGAAAGTAAGAAATTTTAGATTTCACCTACTAAATAAGTTATTAGTTGACAAAAATGAAAATTTTTCATACCTTGTAGTTGGAATTCTACTCGATAAGACATTTGAGATTTATCAATTATATTCAATTAATAGATTTCATATTCACCCTGAAAAGCTCGATTTCACAGGCCCACAAAAAAGTGCCCAAGTGAAAAAATTTGCATGGCTCAAGTATAGCAAGATACTAGGAGATACCTGACTAAAGCATGGGTCACGGCTGAATGGCAGCAAGGCGCAAGCCTTGCTTTTATAATATCTACCATGCTTAGGATACGCTAAACACAAATGAATGTTCTTCATAACATGTAAGTGTCTAGAAAATTAACCTGTGTTAAAAATATAAATCTTCGGTTTGCCAATAGTCTAAACGTCTCTAAATGGTAAGTTCACCCCGCGTGTGCACCGGGTGACGCACCAGGTAGCTTAGCACTTATTCCACTTGAAATTTTTAAAAATTCAATTTTTTTAAATAACGAGACCAATTTCGAAGGGTGAGTCGACGACACGGGTGCACCGGGACGCACACCAAGTAGTTTAGTGCGAAAATAACAAAAACCTGCTTGTCGACGATTCGGGTGCCCCGGATCGCGCACCAGGCAGCTTAACAGGTATTCTGCAAGAACTGTTTTGAAATTTAAATTGTTCCACCAGCCAAAATAAGTAAAAATTGTGCGTCGACGAACTGGGTGCACCGGATCGAGCACCAGGTACTTTAATAGGTTTCCTACGAGAACTTTAAAGAAAGTTTAATTTGGTGAATAACGGAAACAATTCTAAACGATGTGTCGACGACACGGGTTAGCAGGATGCGCACTAGGTAGTTCAGCACGTATTCTACGAGAACTATTTCCAAATTTAAATTGCTCCAACAGCCAAAATAACTAAAAGTTGTGTGTCGACGATCCGGGTGTACCGGATCGAGCACCCGACACTTTAATACGTTTTCTACGAGTTCCTTTTTTTAAATTTAAATTTTCTAAATAACGAAAACAATTTTAAGCAGTGAGTTGACGACACGTGAACACGGGGACGCGAACCGGGTTGTTTAGCACGTATTCTATGAGAACTATTACCAAATTTAAATTGTTCCAACAGCCAAAATAACTATAAGTTGTGTGCCGACGATCCGGGTGCACCGGTTCGTGCACCAGGTACTTTAATACGTTTTCTACGAAAACTTTGTTTAAATTTGAATTTTGTGAATAACGAAAGCAATTTCAAACGGTGCTTCGACGTCATGGGTACACCGGGTCACGCACCAGGTAGCTTAGCACGTATTCCACAAGAACTTTTTGAAAATTTAAATTTTGTGTGTAATGAAAACAATTCCAAATGGTGAGTCAACGACCCAGATGCACCGGGTCGCCCACAGTTAATCTATCACGTACCCTACGCGAACTTAGTGAATTTAAATTTTTCTTATCACCAAAATAACTTAAAGTGGTGAGTCGACGACCCTGGTGCGTCGGATCGTACACCAGGTAGTTCAAGACGTCACCTACTAGAACATTTCCAAATTTTAATTTTAGTCAATAGCAGAACAAAATTTCAAATCTTATGTCAACAAACCGGATGTGTCAGATCGAGCAAAGGGTCGTTCAAAAAGTCATTCACGTAGTTATTTGGTATTCATTTCTGGTATTTATATTATCTGATACTTATTTTGGCTAATCGAATAATTTAAAATTTGAAAATGTGCTTGATAAATTCGTGCAAATTACCTGGTGCGTATTCCGGTCCACAAGGATCATCAGCTTACTATTGGAAGTTATTTTGGAAGTTGGAACAATTTACCTGTTAGAAAGTTATTATAGAATGCATGATAAGCTAGCTGGTGCACGACTCGGTGCACCTGAGTCGTCGACGCACCATTTTGAATTTTTTTTTATTCAAAAAATTAAAATTTTTTAAAAGTTTATGTAAAATACGTATTAAAGTACCTTGCGCTCGATCCATTGCACACGAATTGTCGACTCACCATTTTTATTTATTTTGGATGTTGGGGCAATTTAAATGTTTGAATAGTTCTTGTAGAATACGTATTAAAGTACCTGGTGCTCGCTCCAGTGCTCCCGGCGCGTCTACACACAATTTTTATTTATTTTGGATGTTGACACAATTTAAATCTTTTAAAAGTTCTCGCGGAATTAGTGCGAAATTACGCGGTGTACGAACCGGTGCACCCAGATCGTCGACACACAATTTTCAGTTATTTGGACTGTTGGAACAATTCAAATGGGCATGCTTGAGCTATACAAATTTTTTTCACGCGGTTGGTCTGAACTTTACATGTGATTAAGCTACCCTCATGGATTTTGAGCCGCTGAATCCAAATCTGTTAATAAAACAATGCGGTTTTTACGTATTTCGTTTCGCGAAGTTCGAATCCAAAATTAGAATTTTTCGACAGTACCTCAGAATTCCCCTACCTTAGGGTAAAAAGTGTAAAACTCAGCAAAATTTATGGTTACACGGAGGTTTTATTTTTGCACAGAAAATCTGGTATCTTTCCATATTCTGATCAGGTGAATTAAAATCTGGCATCGTAATATTGCCTCAATATTCCCCCAACCCTGTAGGAAAGAATTCAACTTTGAGTTCTACTCTCAATTTTCCCCTTCTCAAAGTTGTTCCACTTGTTCCTCCACTTGTTTCTTAATGTCCCACTTTTTCCTTTAGGCTTGGGGAATTCTAAGATGACAAAAAATAATTCTGACGCCTGATTTTACTTCAGCTTTTTCGTGCAAAAATAAAACCTCCAGGAAACCTAAATGTTTTGCTGACTTTTACACTTTTTGCCCTAGGTTAGGGGAATTCTGATGTACTGTTAAAAAATTCTAATTGTGGGCTTTAACATAGCCACTCAAAATACGTAGAAACCACATTATTTGATTAACTTTGCAAAGGATTAATATTACTTTAATTCAGCGGCCGAAATCTATAATGCTAGCCTAGGCACATGTAAAGTTTAGACTACTTTTGTCTGGGCCCGTCTTATCCCAGACATTTTTTTTAATCATTGGAAGAAAGTTATTTTTTTGAAGAAAAAAATTTGATGTTGGGAATTGGAATTAGTTTTTAGCAATTATTAAAATTAAAATATTTATATGAAAAATGATCTTCTGTGCTGGGAATCGAACCCAGGTCTTCCGATCGCCGATCGGGTGCTCTCTACCATCTCCTATGACAGTACAGATTCATTGTAAAATTTAGTAATTTTTTTAATTTATCGTCAGATTGAAAATTTGTCTTCTATATGTCTTTGAATTTAATATTAATTTTTTATACATCCAGAGAAAATGGATGTTGAAGTTTAGGAAATAACCTATCTATTCGGATTTTTTTTTAATAAAAATAATTTATTTTTAATCAAGTAGAAGTTATTTTAAAATGGACTATCTAAATATAATTAGGGAAATTACACTAATTACTAGTAAACTCTACGAATAAAATTGGAAGAAGTGATTCACTAAAGATTGGTAGAAAATGTCCATAAATTCGATAGTGGAAAGCTTTAAATTGTTTTGTGAAAATATATAAATTTATTCAGGATTGTATAAATTTATATTAATTGGAAGAAACTTATAAAAATGTGAAATTTGATTAATAGAAGTCTTTAATTAATGATGATTGTGTAAAATTGTCTAATTCATTAAGCAATATGAAGGCAACATTATGAAGCTCGTGAATATACGAGTACATATGGAATGCATATTTATACTATAGATATGCATCTATCATCATTCATATTTCGTCACCTTTACGAAACAAAAGTTTTTACAAGTTCCTGGTTTAAAATAAAAACACGAGAATTATTTAGACACCTGATCAACTTAAACTTACTCTATTCACTTTTCAAATAATCTGTTTTCTGTTCCTCATGTAGCCACTGAAATTTGTTGATTGCCAATATTATTTCAATCAAAATAAAAAAATTTGTGGAAATTATGAAAAAGCAAAATCAAGGAAACGCGTTAGATTTTTTCCTACTGATTGTAAATCATCCCTTACAATAAATGTGAACAGTTTTCGTGATAATTTTTTTATCACATTTATTGTAAATTATTATCCGAACCCATTAGAACATTAAAAAAATGTCCCGCATTTTTTTTACTAAATGTCGCTTTCCTTACAGGAATATTGAAGAGATATGTAACCAACCATCTAAACAAATTCAATCACTTTTTAATGGGGAATAGGGGAAACATTTCTGATCAGTGAAAGTATTCACAGTTATTTCAAGTGTCATTTTAACATTTCTCAGAGATTCAAGCAATGACACCGACATTTTCCAAAAAACCAAAACGTAGGTTTTTGAAAGCTCTACAAGAATATCATAAAATTTTCTTAATTTTTTTTTTCGAACATTTAAATTTTCACCCCACAAAACATAATAAAAAAATTCAATTTTGCGACAAAAATACGTAAGGTACAAAAAAATATGATTTTACCCAAATTATCCAATCAAGAAAGGTCTTGAAAATTGTAGCGGATCATTTTTCTATAGGACGCGTAGTTTTTTTAATTCGCAGAAATCAATAATTTAAAAAAATATCATTTTTGGAAAAAATACAACAGCCATGAAAAAAATCTATAGACAGAAGCTGTTCACCCAAGAAAGCGCTAAACAATTTTCAGAATTATTTTTTTGATATAATGCCTAGTTTTTGTTTCAATGGTAAAAGGTAACATTAAAACTAAAAAAATTTAATTTGTGGAACAACGACATAATGTACAAACAAAAATTAATAAACAAAATTTATACAGTTAAAAAAAATAGGAAATTTTCCTATGATAATTTTTAGATGGAACGCGTGGTTTTTGTTTCAACCGTAAAAAATAAAATAAAAATGAAAAAATGTAATATTAAGACAAAGGACACAATCTGTAAAAATAGAAATGGACAAAAGATGCTCTCTTAATTCACAAAAAATAACATCAACAATAAAAAAACTCAATTTTTGGAAAAACGATACAAGGTGCATTAAAATATTAATTACTATAAGTGATTTTTTATAGGATGCTTGTGCAATTTTGTCTTTTTCTTGTTTGATAATTATATTTTTTAACAGAAATTTCAATTATTAGATTGAAATTCTAATTGTAAATTTTAGCTTATAATTTTTTTTCACAAATTTTTTAATTTTAGTTTAAAAATTCCAAATTTGTTTGAATATCATGTTTTTTTTTAATTCGGAAATTATTTTTTCTTCAAATTATTTTTTTGACTAAAAATTTTAATCGATTATTTGTCAATTTTCTTTTTAAAAACATTTAATCCTTTTAGATGAAAATTCATTTGCTTGGTTTAAAATTGAACTATTTTTTTGACAATTTCTATAGTTTCGTTAAAAACTGGTTTCGTTAACGAAAAATACTCTATCCTATTTCTTGTTTGTTAAATATTTATATTTTATAGCTTCAAATTTATCTAATTTTTGTTAATTTGTTCGATTGTTGGTAGAGAATTAACCTTTTTGGTTAAGTTTCTGATATAAAATTAATTTCTTCGATTAGAATTTTATTTTTTTATTTGTTTAAATATTTTTTATTGACAATCATTTCCTTGAATAAAAAAATTAACGATTTCATCTTACGTCGAAAGTTGATTTTTTTTTTATAGAAATTTAATCTTTTTGGTTGAAAATTTTTTATTTTGTTACAAATTTATAATTTTATGGTAGAAGACTTATTATTCTGAATACAATATAGATAGGAAGTACAAAATATATATTGTTGAAAATGTGTCCCCTTTTGGCAGAAAATTCATCTTTTGGCATAAAAATTCAACTATTTGGATAACGTTTTTTTTTTATTTGATTATTTATCATTTCAATTCAAAGTTTATGTCTTTAGTTAAAAAGCTAATAAATTTGGTTTAAAATAAACCTTTATTACTACAAATGTAACTTTTTCTACTTTTCTAGGAAATTAATTTTTTTTAATGGAAAATTCACTTATTTCGTTAAAAACTTGTCATCCTTAAAGTCGAAAATTCAATTATTTGAAGAGGAAACGGATATTTTTTTATTTTATTTAACTGTTTATTAATTTAAATATTTTTTTATGGAATGATCAACTATTACACTTTTTGTTGAGACTAAATTTTTTATCAATGATGTATGCGTTTTGTTGAAAATTCAACTATTTTTATAAAATTCCTATTTTCTTATTGGAAATTATTTAATTTTATTGAAAATGTAATGATGAAAATTTAGAATAATGAATCTTAAATTTTTGTCAGTTCTATTATTACCACAAATGTGAGTTTCCTAAATATGTATGTGAATTTGTAACATTACTTTCTTCGATTTTTTCAAATTAACCAATCAGAATTAAAAAAGTAACGACAATTTTTTCGAGATTTTCGTGACAAACCTAATTTTTATAGGATTTACATATTTACACAGTTGTAACACAGAATATGCTGTCAAACAAAAAATAAAATATATACATTATCTATATCGAGCTTACATGTCTTTAAAACCAAAAATAGATCTTCCGATAGACAGTAAACTTCTGTTAGTAAATTGCTGTTAATGAATTACGATTTTTAATAGGAAGTCGTTGTTAATAAAAAGGCATCCAGGTTAACCAAACAGTTATGAATTGCCTTTTAATGCATCTTTGATATCTTTTGATTCAATAGTAAAAAACTAATTTCTTGGTGATCAAGAAATTATTTAGAACTTAAATTTTAATTTAAAAAACTGATAAACATTGAAACCGTGAAAAGTAGAAAATTTTAGAAAAACTGTGTGATTTTTTAACATTGTTACCACCACTGAAACAATACGAAGGTCATATTATGAAAATGTGAGCGCAACCTAGCCTGTCTCCAATTTCAAAAAAGTGTATTCTCATTGTTTCAAAAAGGTTCAGAAAAATAAGATTTTTTTAAGATCGTAAAAATGTAGTAGATCACTATGGAATCAATATGGGCCAATGTATCAATTAATTATGCATATTTAGCATCCTCTTGCGCTGCATTTTAACAGAGTTCTGCTTTAGATCTTCAAAATTAGTTGTTGTTGTATAATTTCATAATTATGCATAAAAATGTGAAATTTTCCAAAAAACTTTTGTAAAAATTATTTGCCTTAAATACATCCTCTTAAATAAGTGTGATAGTTGGCCATCAAAAAGTATTAGCAAATCAGTATTTCGAATAGTTGAGATATTTTTGCTAATTCCATAGTAAAAGTCCACTTATTGCTTGATGCATGTAAATAGATTTACTTAAGAATATATGTCACAACAACAAAAATATATTTAAAATTATTAGAAATTAAATCAAAATGAGGCTTTTTCAGGCGCTTTAAATTAGAATGAATAAATGGACTCGAAATTAATTATACATAGTCAGGATCTTCATGCGCCAATTTTCCACCTTTTTTTCTCTTAAATTTTATTTGTATATTTTCCTTATTATCCAAAGAAAATTACAAAGGTTTAACAAACTTTGTAAAAATGATTTTCCTTCAATCAGCATCGGTTTCCATAAGTATGAAAGTGAGTAACTCAAGAAGATTATTTTAATCTTATAGCTTTTTTCCTTCTACAAAAGATACTTTGAGGTATCTCTAAGCCAAAATTAATTAAATTAACCTAATAACGAGTTAAATTTTACCTTCTGAATTAACGAAAAGTAAGCTGCCATAGATTAGTAGTAGAAAATTAATAATTCGATTAGCCGAGAAATTTCCTAATTCAATAAGAGAAAGCAATTTATTATTTGATACAAATAAATAAATTTACTAAGAACTCTCAATTGTAATAAGAAAAGGTTATAAAAATGAAAAACGTGAAAAATATAAATATATAATGTAATAGCGCAATCGTGTAGCACTGCCAACACTGTTAAAAGAATAAAAAATTCATATTATGAAATTGAAAACCTGATATAGCATGTCTCCATTTTCAAAACATTGCTTTCTCATTATTTGAACAAAGTAAAGAAAAAAATTAACTAAATTACATTTTTCCAACTTATCATAAAAAGCTGCAATATTTTTCAAATATGCGTGGATTTATATAAAAAGTAACTGGCTTAGAAGTTTATGAATAAATAATTTCTCGTGGTACGAGAAAATACAAGAGTAAAAAGTTTTACCTTCAGTCACAGATTGATAAAAATGTCAAAGGAGTTTAATATTCTCATCAAAGGTTTTCATTTATATCTATTTTTATCAAACTTAGCAAGAGAGATGATGATGGTTAGCCTAGAGAATTCATTATTAACATACAAAAAGTCTACTTTTTTCTGTCTTTTAAGCAAAAGTATCTCGGGCACTTCTTACAGGGTGGCTGCCGGACCGAGAAACCGGAAATTTTTGAAGACCGGGAAAAACCGGGAAATGGCAGCGAATTCATTTTTTGACCGGTAATTTTGCATATTTTCAGACGAAAAATTTGTTCAATTTCGATTTCGAAATTTTTTAAAATAATAAGTTAAATTATTTTTTTTTTCAATTATGCTCTTATTCTGTTTACAAAACATAATTAAAAACTCTTTTACTCAACAAACTTTTGTTTTAGATTTTTATTTTTAAACTCACATTTGTAATTTACACAATTTAGAAATGCTGCCTTGAATACTTGAAAAATTAAAGGTGTTTGAAGTTGAAAATTTTAAATAAAACATATTTTTTTCTAATAGTTAAATAGAAAAAGTAATGGATCTGTACATTAATAAGACAGGACCACAATATTTTTTTGAGAGTTTACTGGGACCTGAATTGGTGTACTATATGTTTTTTGAGTCTCTGAACTCAAATGCGGTCGCAGAATTGTGCCAGAACGTCAGAATTTAAAGTAAATGTAAAAAACAGCCTAAAAAGCTGCAGATTTACGAACGTCAGATTAACATATTGCTCAATCTTCGTCTTTTTACTTTTTATCAATCCTTCCTTCATTCTTCCACCCAGAAAGCACGATGCTACCAATCCCAAGCCTAGAAACCACAAGCTCACGTACCTTTAGCTCACGAACCCCAAATATATCAACCGTAAGCCTATAAACCCTGAGCTGAGAATCCAAAAGCTAATAAAGCTCAAATCCACAAACGCAAAACCCACTCACATCAAACCACATACGCCAAAGTTTGGGGTGTGTGGGTCGAAGTTTGTGGTATTGGGATTTGTGGGTTTAGGGTCAACAAATCTGGGGTTAGAGGGTTTTGGAGTTGGTGGGTTTGGGCTGTGTGGGGTTGAAGGTTTCGGTTTCATGAGCTTGAAGTTGGCGAGTTTGGGTTGTGTGGATTTGGGGTGTGTGGATTTGAAGAGATTAGGTTTAAGGTGTGCAGGTTTGGGGTTTATGCAGAGCTTCAGATTTGTGGATTTGGGGTGTAAGGGGTTGAGGTGTGTGGATTCAGGGTGTGTGGAGAGCTTGAGGTTTGGGTGTAAGGGTTTGGGATGTAAAGTTTCGGGGTGTAGATTTTGGGTTTCTCAGGACTTAAGGTAGGTGGGCTTGGGGTGTTCGCGGTGTGTGGGTTGGAAGTGTGAGGGTTCGGGGTATGTGGGATTGAAGTTGGTGGGTTTAGCGTTTGTGGGTTTGGAGTGTGTGGGTTTAGAGTGGGTGAGTTTGCGGTTTGTGAGCTTGTGGTTTGTGAGCTTTAGGTTTATAGGATCGTGGTTGGCATATTTTTGGGTGTACTCTAAATTCTGACGTGCTGCAACCGGATTTGAGTTCAGCGACCTAAAAAAGATATAATGCAACAATTCAGGTCTCAGTAAAATCGCCAACAAATGTTGTGGTCCTGTGTTATTAACAAGTGAACAATAATTCATTTGACAAAACCATTTTAAATCAGTTCCAAATTTAAGAATTTCCCTATTTTAACGGTAAAAGTTCAACGGTTTTAACCTGAAAGTCTATGTCATTAAAACATGTAACGGGTGATTGAAACTTTATAAACTATTTTCAATTAAAAAATTACTTCACAATAATATATTCGGAATTCAAGGCTTTTATTAAATCTAAATATTTTTTCAGTCTAAGATATTTATTTAAAAAATGTTTAACTTGTAAGTGAAATTGTTGAATTTTTATGTTTAAAGAACAAATGAACACTTATTGTTTATAGAAAAATGTTAAGTAATTTGAAGAGATATTTAGGTGTTTTCGAAAGATTAATAATTACAATGCAAATTTTAAAACATTTCCTTAAAATCTTCCAGATTCTTTTTCAACAATTATGTAAATCTTTTTATACCTTTGTAATTATTCTTTTCAAATAATTTTTTTAAATTACAGGTTGTTTTCAAATTTCC
Organism: Belonocnema kinseyi; assembly: GCF_010883055.1. Lineage (NCBI taxonomy): Eukaryota > Metazoa > Arthropoda > Insecta > Hymenoptera > Cynipidae > Belonocnema > Belonocnema kinseyi. Next base: position 11,347,496 of record NC_046657.1, on the reverse strand, counting down.
CAGGAATCAGATCAAAATGTTCTTATTCTTTTAGAACCTTTCACAATTCTTGAAAATCTTCTAAATGTTTTGTTTTGAAATCTGCAAAAATCTATATTTTGATTTAAATTAGGCTATCATTTAAAGTTTGAAATTACTTTTTAATATTTTTAATTTTAAGACAATTTTTTTAAATTTGTAGGATTTCCTAAAAATTGTAGGATAAATTGAGTTAATCTTAAAAGACACTTAAATGTTCTGAAAATATTGAGAAAATAATTTCAAATTTAAACAATTGTAAAGCAACATTTTATACATTTAAATTACTGAGCATTTAAATATAACATTTTTGAATTAAGAACCTTTAATTTTAAAAGTTCAAACTTTAACAGTTCCACTTTGAGTGCTTTCACTTGTAGGTCAGTTTTTATTTCTTCAACTCGAAAACTTTTTAGCTGGAGTGGTTGATTTTCTTTAATTTCATTCATCGTGAAAAATTTTGGTAACCGGGAAAAAACCGAGAATTTATTTATTCGATTAAAACGGCACAATGAATATTCACTTTAAAAAAATTATTATTCCGTTAAAAAATTTTTTATTTGTTATAAATATTGAAAAATTTTAATCCTATGAAACGTTTCCTTTAACTAAACAGGTAGTTGAATTTTCATACAAAAAAAAAGAATTTTCAACTAAAATGAAGGAGAACAACCAAATGAATTTTCAGCAAAATCATTCAACCAAGTTTTTATTTTTATTTTATTTGCTTACGCTCTTAATATTAGGAAATAAAAAACCAGGGCAGTGAATGTGTATTTCACCTGTTTTATATGCATAGACACAAATCAATTTATGTGTTAAGCCTATTTTTCAGTTTCAAGAAATAGCAATCTCATTGTTTTGGACAGAATTTAAATCTGCTAGGCAATCTTTTTTTTTAATTACCGATTTCTGATGTTCTTAATTTCTATAGCCTTTTTAAATTAATATTTAAATAAAGTCATATATGCTCAGAAAATTAGTACCCATTCAGTAGACAATTATTAAATAATAATATTTAATTAAATAAATAAGAATATTTTCTTTACAAAAAAGGAAAGTGCTTAACAAGTTGTACCGTTGTCTGGGTTTTCATCCTAATTTTTTTAAATTGTTTTTAAATAGTTTTTCAAAACGTTTTCTCTCCTTTAAAGACATAATCATTTTCCCTCTGTTTTAAAAATTTATTTCTTTTGTTGATACTTGAAAAATTTTGTTGACATTTTTTTTTCTTTTTCTTCTAAATTAAGATTTTTACCTAAATTAAATTCAGAATTTTTTATTTAAAATTCAAGAATTTTTACATGCTCATCTAATGAGAGATAAGATAAAATATTCTGTATTCTGTTGGCCCGATAACTTAAAAAAAAATTGATCAGATTGGATTCTGCTTTGACACACTTTTTTAAGGCCTAAAAAGAAAGAACAAGTTCGTGAACCAGCTATTTTGGATCAAAATTCAAAAAGTGAGCACGTTTTAAAAATTTTTAAGACCACATGTTTTCTAAATTTAAAAATTCTATGAACGGTTATTCATAGTACTCAGAATTTCAAATAATTTATCCAAATCTTTTTTCTATAAAAAGAAAATCATTAGAGTTAGAGCATTTCAAAATCCAAAAAAACAAACTAAAATGAATATTTGAAGCCAAACAACGCATGCCATGAAAAAAATTCAAGAAAAGAAAAACGTTGATTTTTGAAAGCCCTAAAAGGTGGTCATAACAACTTTTTTGATTTAGTCGAAAAGTTTAAAATTCAAAATTTGATCGTACCTTAACTTTTTGAAATCAAATTTTTTCAGGATTTCAAAATTCTATGAACGGTTATTTATAGTACTCAGAAACTCAAACCAAAAAGTCTTTAAACCACATTTTTCAAGATATTAAAATTCTATGTGCTGTTATTTATAGTATTCAGAAACTCATACAGTTTATTCTTATGACTTTTTTCTATTAAAAGAAAATTACCCGAATTAGAACATTTTTAAAATCTGAAAAAACCAAACTAAAATGCACATTTTGAGCCAAACAACGCATGATATAAACAAAAGTCAACAGAGAAAAAACGTTAATTTTTGAATGCCCTACAAAATGATCACAACAAATTCTTTGATTTGGTCGAAAATTTAGAATTTTATCGTACGAAAAATAATGAAAAATTTAAAAAGTCCGTTTTTTGTTCAAACTATGGAAGGTACGAAAAAAATTTAATAAACTAAAATTATGCGCCCTACAAAGATCCACAATTTTTTTAGCAATGACTTTTCGATAGGACGCGTAGTTTTTTTGTTTATTCGTAAATGAACCAAACTAAAAAGATCAATTTTTTGACAAAGAACGCAAGCTATGAAAAAAAATAAATAGACTGATTCAAGTTTTTCGTGAGTAATTTTTTAGAGGACACCTGGTTTTTTTGTTACTCGTAAGATATAACCTTTAAAATAAAAAAATTTAATTATTTTAATACATTTATTGGAATAAATATTTTTTGTAAAACGTCACAAGATACCCGAGTAAAAATGCTTCGACTTGAGTTCGACTTGGTTATGTCTTGAGTTCGTCTCCAAGGCATCGATGTCTGGCTGCGTTTAAAAACTGAGTCGAGACATAGGCCTTCGTCTTACTTTTATGGTCAAGACATGTGAAACGACATTTACTTGTCTTAAGTCGAGCCTTGTCTTGGCTAAGACGACGTTTACTTGACTCAAGACGAGCCTTGTCTTAGCTGAGATTATCGAACCTTTTGATGTATCGAAACTTTTTTGCATTATTACATTCTTATCAGAGAAGGTATTAGATTTGTGTAAAATTTGACACCCCCCCCCCCCCCCCCCCCAGTTGTTGTCAAACGTCCACGTTTTGAAACCCCCTGAATCCGAAAAACAGGTTTTTACGCATATGTCTGTCTGTCTGTGAAAACGATAACTTTTGAAAAAAGTAATATATCAGATCGCCTTTTGGTACACTCGTTTAGTGTCCTAAAGTAAACGTCAAGTTCTTTAGCCAGTCATTTTGGATGAAAATTCAAAAAGTGGGCACATTTTGAATATTTTTGAGACTACTTTTTTAAAAATTCAAAAATTCTATGTGTAGTTATTCATAGTATTCAAAAAATTTAACAATTTATCCTCATGACTTTTTTCGAAAATTCAAAAATTACTAGAGTTGTAGCATTTTCAAAATCCAAAAAAAAAAAATAAAATGAACAATTTAGGCCAAACAACGCATGACACGAAAAGAAGTCTAGAAAAGAAAGACATTGATTTTTCAAAGCCCTACAAGATTCTGATCAAGACTTTTTTTAATTTGGTCAAAAAGTTGAACGTTCCAAATTTGATCGTACCAAAAATAATGCGCCCTGTAAAGAACTACAAATTTATAATGGATCACTTTTCGATATAAGCTACGAAAAAAATGGGACAAAAATTTCTAATCCAAAAAAGAGCTATAGTTTTTGATAGGACACGTAGCTTTTGCTTTAGGCTTACAAAATATTATTCAAAATAAAAATATTAAATTTGTTTGTAAAAACGACACAAGGTATGAACTTAAATTACCAGACAACATTTGTTCGCCTAAAAAGATCTATAAATTTATTATTAATTATTTTTCGATTGTACCAGTAGATCTTGTTTTAATCTTAAAACATAAGATAAAAAATGCAAGAAACAAATACAAAAATAATCATGATAAATACAATTTGCTTTTTATTTTGTAATTTTTTAATAAGTATTCCCATGCAGAGTTACAGAAAAAAAGTATTATAATTGATATAAAAGTGTTATGTATAATGTAGAAAAGTTTACGTGTTGGACAAAATCGAGTACGAAGCACGAGATACATGATGAGAATATGTTCGTTAAAGCCAAAAGAGCTTTAAAAAAGAGAACTCAAAATCACAAAATTACAGTTGTCGGTCCATTCACCTTTGATTTTAAAAGGTCTGTACCCGAATGCGGAAGTAATGCAAAGACCAAATGACTCTTTTAATGAAAGAGAATTCACAATTACAAAATTACAGTGGTGGATGTTTTGAGTCTTACTTTTAAAATGTTTGCGCAAGAATGTGTGAAAATATAAAGACCGAGTGCGTAGCGCGAGGTAAATACATAATCGAGCGCGAAGCGCAAGATAAATACAACATCGAGCGTGAAGCGCGAGAACCAACAGTTGCGCACCATAGGTGCGCTCAAACTTGCGAGCCGCGCGACCAGCACACGACGAGAATGTACCCGCGTGGCGGGCAGACTTTTTTTTGTTGAAAATTTATTGTTTTTGGTTGAATTTTACTGTTGCGTACTTAAGTAAAAATAATTGTTAATCAAAATATTGACTATTACATTGCTCGCTGAGAATTTATTTCTATTTTCTTTTTTGATTGACCTTTATTCAGAAAAGCAAATTTTCAAGAAGTAATTTTACTTTTACCTGTGCAGTTAATTTTTGATTAAAAAAAAAAAAATCAGTTCCCAACAAAATAGTTAAATCCTCAAAAAAAAAAGAAAATTAATTTTGAATGAAACAGTTGCATTTGTATCTAAGAAAGATGCTATTTAATAAGTTTTTTATTTTTGCTGACGATTAATAGTCAAAGATCTTTTGGGAAATTTTTGTTTTAAATTCCTGACTTTTTCTCGGTCAATCAAACTCTCTGATTTTTAAAAAATTGTTATTGGCTGGGTGCGTTTTTCAGTCACCAGGTTTCTTTAGCACGAAAATTTAAATGAATAATTACTTTCTGTGCAATTATTGCCTGTTATTTGTTTCATTAAATCAAAATCTTTTGGCCTCTTCCGCCCACTTGAGCTGTTACGTAATTCAAGTACAACCCCTAATGTGTGTTTTGCAAAAAAGTTCTTACAAGGTAGATAACCTTTTATTTTTCAGCCTGCTGGCGTTAAAAACCATTCGTATAAGAAAACGTATTGCTCTCCATCCTTCCCATCAAAATGCACAAATTAGGGATTATAATTGTGCAAATAATTTCCAATATTGTCTTCAACTAGAAATATCAATTTCACATAAATACTACCTTCTTATAAAAAATTTCATGATTTACTGAAGAAAAAATTTTAACAGGTAGGATTTGTTTTAACAATTTCAAAATATGTCCAATAAAAAATATTACTGTTAACCTTCATTAACGGTATCTTTTATTCGAAAAATCAGACATTTTCAGGATTGATAGAGAGAACGAATTGTTCAAACAAATGAAAATTGTTTAAAAAAAAGAAAATTATGTTTCAAATACTTCAAAACTTTAATTTTAGCGTAAAATGATGTTTTATACTAAAAGTTTTTTTTTCTCTTAATTTGAATCAGTGGAAATTGGGTGTGAGTTAGTGGCACACTTCGATCAATCAGTGAATCAGTTGAATCAGTTAAAACATTTTAGTTTAAAGTGCTACTTTGTATTTTTTTTGTGACTTTCCGGGCACATGACAAGGGGTTTGATGTATTCGAAACTAAAATTCATTCGCTGGAAATTGCTCACTGCAAATTACTTAAGAAATTACTAAACTTGAATTCGAAGAAAGTTAAAAATAGGTACTTGTTTTGCCATTCAAATCCCCATTTTCCTTTCAATTTTCTGTAGGACCAAAGGCAGGCACGGATAAATATTGATGCATCAAAAATTGATACACTGTTTCACATTTTCCCCTGTTTTTCCCCGTTTTCAAAAAATACTGTTTATCACTCTTTTAATAATACTATTCCTTTCCACCCTAATAAATATAATAAAATTTCCCTTACTTTTTTTTAAAATATTGAACAGCTGTGATTTCTGTAGAAATCTGAAAAATCAAATTTCTTAATGTTTAAATATATTCAACTAAAAGTATAAAAAAGAAGAAAGAAGAATAAAAAGAAGGAAATAAATATGAAGTTCGTTAGTTAGCCATTTTAGATAAAAATGTTAAAGTGAGCCAATTTGAAAATTTTGGAGAACACTTTTTTCTGAATTTGAAAATTTTATACTTGGATCTTCGTAGCATTAAAATAAAAAACAATTTATCATAATACATTTCTTCCATGAAAAGAATTACCAGAGTTATATTATTTTCAAAATTCTATAAAATAAACGAAAATGGACACTTAAGGCGAAACAACGCAAGATATGATAAAAACTCAGAGGAAGAAAAACATTGCATTTTGAACACAACAAGATTATCCTAACAAAATTTTGAATCTTTATGGAAAATCGGAGATTCAAATTTTGATTGCACAACAAATAATAAATAATAAAAATTCCATTTTGCGGTCAAACTATGCAAGATACACCAAAAGATTAATAATGCAAAGTTGTGCGCCCAAAAAAGGCCCAAGATTTGTTTTTATTATTAACTTTTTTATAGGATGCGTATTTTATGTTTTATTCGTAAAAACAGCATTAAAAAAAACTTAAATTTTCAGACAAACGATACAAGCTGTACGAAAACTAAAGAGACAAAAAATGTTCATTCAATGCAGAACTAAACATTGTTTATTAATAATTTGTCAATAAAATGCGTAGTTTTTCTTTTATGCGCAAAAAATAACATTGACAATAAAAGATTAATTTTTTGGAGAAAAGATGCAAAATATAGGAACAGAATAATACACAAAAATTGAACTATGTTAATACTCGCGCTTCGCGCTCGATTCTGTGTTCATCTCGCGCTTGGCACTCGATTATATTTTTACCTCGCGCTACGCGCTCGGTCCTTGTAATTTTCGCAAATTCTTGCGCAAATCTTTTACAATCAAAACTAAAAACATCCTCCATTGTAATTTTGTGATTGTGAATTGTCTTTTGTTAGAAAAGCTTCGCTCGAGAGTTTCAGTGCACCTAGGGCGCGCTACTGATGGTACTCGCACTTCGCGCTCTGTCTTCATATTTTTCCCACATTCGTGCATGATATTTTAAAATAAAAGGTGATCGGATCGACAACTTTAATTTTGAGAATGTAAACTTTCTTTTGTTAAAGCTCTTTCTACTTAAACGCACAAATTCTCAACAAGTATCTCGCGCTTCACACTCGATTTTCTCCACAATTTTCACTTTTTTACATTAAGCTCAACACATTTATATAAAATATATTACATTTTTTATATAACTCTGTGTGGTATTGCTTATTTATATACTGCAAAATATAGCACAAATTGTATATATCATGATTACTTTAATAATTGTTTTTTATTTTGTATTAAATTGTATTCCTAGCTGCGCTAAAAGATTTATCACTCCAGTAAATTTATATAATTGCAATTCATAATAATCATGGAAATTGAAACATACTTATTCTTATTGCCCTATTTTTATTGTATTTGTTATTTTTATTTTTAATCTTGCTTTTTACGATTAAAGAAAAACTACGCTTCCTATCCAAAAAATATTCGTAAAAACTTTGTAAATATTTTCTGGTTGAATGAATTTGGTCTTATTTATTCTCGAAGCTGGTATCGTTTGTACATAAATTTAATTTTTCTTTATTTTGAATGTTGTTTTTTATAAATAAAACACAAACAACTTGTCCTAAAAAAAGGATTTCTTAAAAAAATTGTATATCTTTTTTAGGTGCATACTTTTTGTCGATCTATCTCTTTTCGTATCTTTCTTTGTTTCAACTTTTTGAATTTTCATAAGAAATGGCTGGTTAAAGAGCTCGATCTTTGTTTTTGGTCCCTCACACTGTATGCCTAAGCGCAATCCAATCCGACTATTCTTTTGAAAGTTATCCGATATACAGACTACGTCGCCGTACACTGGTCTGGAATAGGAATTTACTGTTCATAATCGCCCACAGATCGTATTTCTTAACCAATTTAAAAGTTTTATTTTAGAAATTCTCAGCAATTAATTTTTAAGAGAATTGTGGTTTGCTTTTTTATAATTTTTTTCACAGAGCAACAATATATAAATAAATATAGTGACAAAATTGACCATTTTAGCTTTTTGAATTTTTATCTCAAGAAAAAATACAGATAGAAACTCACTATCAGCCGGAATTACTGCACATGCATTCATAGAACATAATTAATTTTCATAATATTTAATTTAATTAATATAAACTATTTCTATAAACAAATTCTTTATAAACGTGTTTTTCTCATATCTGAATCGATTTTTCTGCAGAAAAGTGATTCACAATTGTCTTTAAAGCCATTTATATACTTTAAGCTTCATCAAACATAAACAATATAGATTGTTTATAACAATTTAGTTAAACAAGTCTCCTAATCTGCCGTTTCCTCGTAGACAAAAATGTTTTTTCTTCAATAATTATTAGAGAGACATTTATTGCGGTGACTAACCAAGAAAATTAAGTGAAGAATAATTCATATGATTGTTATAAACAATTTTTTTAACGAAACTATGATTTATTTTTTTTACATGCAAAAAGGACGGTTTTCCACTGAAATTATCCGACATTAAACTAACAGTGATTCCAAAATCAGATATGGGACATTAAATAATAATTTGCGTAATTGTTGATAACAATTTATGTAGCAAATTGTCCATAGCAATAACGCTGTACTTGCGTTTTTAGAAGTCACCTATCTTTCATTTGTTTTATGCAATTTCCTGAAAAATAAATAAGGAACAAGTGAAAATAAGGTGCAATAACCCTGTACTTGCGTATTCAGAAGTCATTTATCTTTAATTTGTTTTCTACGTAACTTCATGAAAAACAAATGAAGAACAGGTGACTCTTAACTAAAAAGTACAGTTCCAGGTTCACCGCTAGGTAGCTTTGTACACTTAAATAAGTGTCGTTTCAAAACCTTTATTTATTTTCCTCCATGCTATATAAACGTGAAATACGACAATCATTTCTGCCGTACAAATTAAAAAGATACATAACTGACATTGCCGCTTAGAGCTATTTTCTTAATCTTGAAAATGAAAAATTCAACCCAAGCGGCAATGTGACTTATGTATTTTTTTAGTTGGTACGCTGATTTTTATATCTTATCTGCTACATTTACATACTTGAAAAATAATTGGGATATTAATCATTTTAATATAACAAATAAATTGATACTTTATCTTAAAAAATGTGTACTTTTCATTCTATTCGCCAAAAAACTTTTTTTAAATTTTTGATTCAACAATTCGAGTTTGAGAATTGGAATTGCTTTCGAAAATATTATGGAATAAAAAAAACTGATATAAATTAGAAAATAATGATATAACTTAAAATATTTTATATATAATTTTTTTATTTATTTTGATAGAATTAAAATATCGATCTTTATATATTATGGAATTTATAAAAACCTAAAAAATTCTATGTAAAAAATAATAATATTTAAATTTGTTTGAAAAAATCTGCCCGCTTCGCGGGGATAGTCTCACCGCGTCGTGCGCTCGTAAGTTCGAGCATTGGTGCTCGCGCTCGATAATATATTTAACTCGCGCTACGCGCTCGATCTTTCGGTATAGACTTTTAAAAACTAATGTTGAAAGTATCCACAACAGTAATTTAGTGCTTGTGAATTCTCTTTTGTTAAAGCTCCTTCGGCTTTAACGAAAACATTCTCATCACGTATCTGGTGCTTCGCACTCGAGTTTATTATGAATGAGCATTATTATGAAAATGCATTATTATATTTGAGAATATTTGAACAACTGTGGAAATATTGCATGAAAAAAATGTAACTTTTGGATTTTCCATTATTTTTTTTGCTGTCAAAATTTAATTTTGGATTTTTTCAAGAAAATTCAAAAAATTGTTGTGATAATCTTCGAGGACATTTAGAAATCAAACTTTTTCTTCTTCTGCCGTTTTTTCATATCGTCCGTTAATTGGCTTGAAAGGTTCATTTTCGTGTTTTTTTTTTGGAATTTTGTAAATGCTATAACTCTAACCATTTTTAATTTTATGAAAAAATTCATTAAGTACATTATTCGACTTTTTTATGACTTTTTTATGAATGGGCGTACAGAGAATTCTTGAATTTTGAAAAAATGGTATCTAAAATGGCAGGTTAACGAATTTTACCTTTAGTTTAGGACAATAAAACAGTGTACAAGAGGCCAATCTAATAGAATGATTCTTTCAAAAGTTATCGTTCTGGCAGAGAGACAGGCATAAATACATAGAGACATACCGACAGACAGACACACTCGTAAAAACCTATTTTTCGAATTTAGGGGGTCTCAAAAAGTGGACATTTGACCAAAACTGGGGGGGGGGGCGGGGTTGTCAAATTTTATACATATCTAATACCTTCTTTGACGAGAATGTAAAAAAAACCTTTAAAAAAATTTTTTTGCTCTACCTTCGGTGAAAAAATGTTATCTATTTATTTTAGCTTATCTTGTGTCGTGTGTCGAAAAATTTAATTTTTTTATTTTCAATGTTTTTTTTATAAATAAAACAAAAACTAAGTGTCCTATAAAAAGTGATTAATAAAAAATTTGTAGATATTTTTTGGGTGCACAATGTTTGTATTATTATTTTTTTCCTATCTTGCATAGTTTGACCGCAAAATGCAATTTTTGACTTTTGATTAGTTTTTGTGCGGTCAAAATTTGAATTTTTCGAAAAAATTCTAAAAGTTGATATGATAATCTTCTAGGGCAGGGCTCACCAAAAGGCAGCCATTGGCTGCATTGGCTGCCAGTGGCAGTCAAAAGACTAGGTCAAACTGGCCCTAACAAATCTTGTCGTTCGACTGGTTTCTAGCCCTTCACGGTCATTATACCTCCCGCCGCGCCGGGCTTGAAAGACATTATCCTTTCCAAAAATGAAATACAATTAAAAAAAAATGTATCAGCGTTTGATTTAATAATATTAAAATAAATATAAACATTTTATTGAATAATATTTATATATTTCACACAATTGATATAATGTATAATGATAAAATGTTTAGATGTTATTGTTCGAATTTCTTTAATAAATATTTATTGAAATAAGCTATAGCTATAATATGACTATGTTATCTGTTAATACTTAATGATTAATAGGTAGTTTCAAAATTAGTAAGAAAAATTAATATAATGCTTGAAACGTGGAAGAATTTCGCAATTACTATATTTTATTACAAGTTTTATAATAATTGCCGAAAATAAAAATATTTTTATATAAAAATATGGCATATTTCATTATTTCTTGAATAAAATAATAAGAAAAATTTAAATGGATAATTGTCAAATTCTACAACTCAAATTCTAGTTTATTAAGATTAAAATAAATTTTTGTAATTAAAATATGAAGTATAGATTTCAGTGAAAAGTATTTTTTATTCTAAAGCAGATTTCTTTCTCTATAGATATTTATTGTAAACGACTTTGGTCCTATTGCACGGGAACAATTTCAATTCATTTTTGTTCTCATTTAATTTAATCAGTGAGTATAATTTTAGGTAATACCATTGAAAAAGAATAATTATTATTGTTATTATTAAATTTAATTATTATTAGGAGTAATTATCAAAATGTAATGAATGTTTCAATTAAAAGTGCTATCAAATATAATAACTAATCATACATTTGAATGAATATTAAAATATCTACCTCCTCTTTAATTAAATTTAAATTTAAATTTAATTTCAATTGACTTTCAGTAACTTGCATCTTTCATTTCAATATAAGATTTTATGCAAGCAAGAACTAGAAATAAAAATAGAAATGAACATTTAAACACAGATAACAGAATATTTTTAGTGGTATTAATTGCAATTTTCAAATTTTAAAACTTCCAAAAAGAAGAAATTTTCAAAATAAGTAACTTAAATTACAGGATTTTTTTATTGCAAATTATCAAAACCAAAAACTCTTCAATTTTAAATAATGACAATTGAACGATATGTAGTGTGCAAGAGTTAGAATCGCAACTACTTGATCTTGAAGATATTTAAACTGAAATCCCTATAGTTTAATAATTTTAAACATGAGTCAATTCTGAGAATTCCAAACTTAAGAAATTTCAAATAAAAATTGTGAAAATTATAGAATTTTTAATTGTAGGACTAAAAACTTACCTAATTTGTAATTCTAAATTCTCAAAATTAAAAAAAAAAACATTAATTTAAAAGACTGACAATTTAAATTTCGAAAAAGTACAAATGAAGTCTCTTGAAATTTGAAGATTCATAAATTAAAATTGTTGACTTTTGATTGTTTCGGAAATAAAAAGTCAAGTTTTTAATTTTAACTGTTCTAAAAAGAAGAAAATTTGATATTAAATCATCAAAATTTAAGATTTTTTAATGGAGAGTTTAAAAAATTAAGAA
>NC_046657.1:11332127-11335151 GCF_010883055.1 Belonocnema kinseyi | reverse complement strand
CTTTGAAGTTTGAAAGCTTCTATTAAACAGTTGAACTAACGTCACAGTAGCTTCAATCCGCTCTTCATTCACAAGTATTGAAAATTTTTAATAAAACCAACAAAAATCTTTCCAGCATCTTAGGTAAATTATTTTTTTAATCTTTACTTAAAGTTCGTACAAGATAAAGGAGAACGATAAGAACGAAGAAAAAGGTTTTGGCGACAATCGTTTCTGTCTTTTTTTAAATGATTTTTCATTCAAAATTTTTCAAATTTTTCCTCCTCTTTAAAACTTTTATGACAGCTTCAATTTGCAGGTAAATTTGATTCACTTTCTCAATTAAAAATAAAATTGAAAATGGAAATTAAATGTATTGAAAATTCGAGTAAAAAGGTTCAGAAACCCCGGCGTGAAAGACGACGAGACGTTATTTACCGTGACCGTAACCCTTCGCTCGATTCCTGGAAAACGATGAAAAAAATGACAGAAAAAATTGGTGGCAGCCATGCACTTGTCGTGGCAGCCAACATCTGCTTGAAGTGGCGAGCCCTGTTGTAGGGCTATCGAAAAGTAAAATTCTTCTTTTCAAGTACTATGAAAAACTGTACACAGAATTTTTGAATCATGAAAAAATGTGTACTCAAAAAGGTTCAAAATGAGCTAACTTTAGTATTTTTATCCAAAATGTCTGATTAACGAACTGGGCATTTAGCTTAGGACACTAAAAGAGTGTAGCAAAAGCCAATCTAATAGCTTAATTTTTTCAAAATTATAGTGCTTGCAGACAGACAGACATACATATGTATAGACATAATGACAGGCAGATAGATATACAGATAGACACATGCGTAAAAACCTGTTTTTCGAATTCAGGGAGTCTCAAAACGTGGACCTTTTGACAAAAACTAGGCGGGTCCAATTTTATACAAATCGAATACCTTCTCTGATGAGAATGCAAAAATGATTGATTTGTCATGAATAATTTTTTGATAGTTCTGTTTTTAGGTTTAATCATAAAAAATAGCATCAAAAAATGAATAGCTGAATTTTTTGAAATCCCTCACACGAGAAGAAAAAGAAATTAAAGGACGAAAGTTGTGATAAGAATGTGCCCACATAGCGTCCACAAACTGCGCATCTTATCAAAAAGTCACTTATAAGAAATTTGCAGATCTTTTTCAAATGCACAATTTTTGTGTATTCATCTTTCACCGTATTATGCACACTTTGGCCGAAAAATGTAATTTTTGGATTTTTCATTATCTTGTATGGTGTTTTTTTGGAATTTTGTGAATGCTATAACTCTGGTTCAACTTTTTGAATACTATAAACAACCGTACAGAGAATTTTTAAATTTTGAAAAAAGTGGTCTTAAAAATATTAAAAATGTGCCTGATTGTTTAATTTTTACCATTAGTTTAGGACACTAAACGAGTGTACAAAAAGGCAGTCTAATAGATTAATTTTTTCAAAAGTCATCGTGTTCACAACTACAGACAGACATATTCGTAAGAACCTGTTTTTCGGATTCAGGGGGTCTCAAAACGTGGACATTTGACAAAAACTGGGAGGGGGGTCAAATTTTACAGAAATCAAATACCTTCTCTGATGAGAATGTAAAAATGTATATTACCGTAAATATTTAGAAACGTGTAGAAATTGAAATAACCACAGGTGTTCGCAAAAATAATTTTTTATCTGAAAGTCTTCAGGATTATTCAAAGTTTTTTTTCATTAAGGACATATATATATATAACGAACCATGTTCGTTATCGAATTTTCGGCACCAGCTGACAAAAACATCATAGCCAAGGAGAATGAAAAGAAAGAGAGGTATCGAGACCTTATAAGGGAGTTGCAACGATTATACCCGGAATATTCTGTTAAACTGATCGTCCTTATCATCGGCGCTCTTGGAGGTGCCAAGCTTTCACTTGCTAATAGCCTAAAAAGCATCCCTGCGTGTCAACAATATGCTAGAACACTTGCGGGAAAAATGCAGAAGGCGGTTGTCCTTGGGTCGCTCCGTGTTCTTAGGGCCCACGAGGCATTTGCTGGATCGTGGTATTGATTCCTTTACAGACTGTAACCACCTATCTCACGGTTGTGAGACGTGGTTATGGCTGAACTTTTACCGCGATTTCGCTGGAGCCGGGTGCAATTTTTCAGATTAGCACCCGCTCCCGGCGCAATCCTGCGGTTGTCCTTATGACAAATTTTTAATTATTTATATATATATAGACTATGCTGCACAAGAAAAACTCACGAAATTATTCGGCTTTCCCAAACAAGATTTTTCTTCTGAATAAGGTTACGCGATTTTGAGGTTATGGAGTTTTATTATTACAAGGTAAGGGAATTATGGAGTCATGAGTTTATAGGGTTCATTTTTAGTAAACGCTCTTGCTCAGGTTTGATAAAGTTTGATAGAAATAAAAACCCTTAATGAACATATTGAACTCGTTTGATATTTTTTCTTAATATATGACACATTATAAAACCTTCGACTCCTCTGTGATCTTCTTGTAAGACGAGCCATTATTTATGTATAGAGTTTTAAGGGCATGTGACACAGCTAAATACCTATATTACCGACGACAGTTTTTCAGTTCACTGAATGTTTTTTTGAACTTAAGAACTTTTTTTGTAAATAAAATATCGAGCTGAAACTTTGGGAAATGTATTAGAGTGCAATAAAGTACGTTTAGGTACTGCATTTTGGTAGGAACTTCACTGAAAATTATTTCATCTTTTTTCTGAACCTCAAGATTTTTTGAACTTTCGAACTTTTTTTATACATAAAATATCGGTCTTAAACTTTGAGAAATGCAAGAGCCGAAAGAAGACTACGTTAAAGTACAAAGGTTAATAATAAAAGATGTAAAAAAAAATATTTCAACAATCAATTCCAACGGCATCAGCCGGTAACGTTGTACACGTAAATACGAAACCTGGCGGCCACTAGACGAGGCTCTAGAGAGTTCGTATTTTCGTGTACAACGTTACCGGCTGATGCCGTTGGAATTGATTGTTGAAATTTTT
>NC_046657.1:11329008-11332027 GCF_010883055.1 Belonocnema kinseyi | reverse complement strand
CGATATTTTATTTACAAAAAAAGTTCTTAAGTTCAAAAGAACATTCAGTGAACTGAAAAACTGTGATCGGTAATATAGGTATTTAGCTGTGTCACATGCCTTAATCAATATATTCTTTATACAATTGCACGACGCTTTGAATAATATTGCAACGTTTTATGAAAAATTATAAAAATGAAATTTAATTTTTTTTCCCAACCTTGTTCAAACAATGAGAAGGCAGTGTTTCTGAATTAGAGACAAACAACATCAAGCTTACAATTTCATAATATGACCTTGTTATTCTCGCAATAGTGTTTGTCATGCAACACGATTGCGTTATTCCATCAAACATTCTTATTTTTCACGTTTTTCATTTTCATAACCTTTTTAATTATAATATAACGGTATTAATGAATTTATTTATTTGTATAAATCAGTAAGTTGATTTCCACTATTAATTTGGGAAATATCTCGACTAACCCAATTATTTATCTTCTACTAATCTTTGGTGCCTCACTTATCGCTAATTTAATCATTTTCATTTTCATACTTATGCAAGCCGATGCTCATTTAAGACACACCATGCTTTAAAAAATTTCTAAAAAATTGCAATTTTCTATGTTTAATGAGGAAATTATAAAACAACAACAAATTTTAAAGTCGGAAGAAGAATTTTGTTGAAGTGCACCGCAAGAGGATGCTGAATTTGCATAGTGAATCGCTATATTGTTTCATGTTGATCCCATATTAAAGGATTATATTTTTAAGATGGTAAAAAATGTTTATTTTTCTGAACCTTGTTGAAACTACGAGGAAGTTAGTTTTTTGAAGTTGGAGACAGACTAGATTGCGTTTATAATTTTCATAATATGACCTTCTTGTTGTTTTAATAAAGGGAAAAATGTTACGCCATCACATGGTTTTATTAAATTTTTATATTTTTCATAGTTTCCTTGTTTATCACTTTTACAATTACAATAAGAGTTCCAATTGATTTCCTTTTCATCAAGCAAGTAGGTGTCACCTGTTAAATTAGCAAATATCTCGAAAAATTAAAGAAGTAATTTTCTGCCAATCTTTACTAATTATTCTCCTCATAACTGAGAAAAAAAGTCGATTTTTTTCTATATTCTCTGCCAAAAAATAAATCTTTCTACTTTCGTGACATTTCTCGTGAGACGAACCATTATTTATTCACTGCATTTTAAAGAGAAACACATTTAGCTGAGTGGAGTAATGATAATGAAAGAATGGCAAAAAGTCCGGTTCAATCTTGTTCAGGTGATGAAAAAGGGTTCTATTATTTCGAAGTCTGCTACCCATTTATCAATATATATTATATAATATTCATTAAAATAACAAAACTTTGAGGTAAGTAAAAAATGTATTTTTTCTTAACTTTTTTCTACATGATGACATGCTATGATGTCTACCTAAAACACCTCTGCATGCCCATGTCAGCGATTTAGTTGGCGAATTTTTTCCAAATAGTACATGTCCAAAAACAAAGTCTTAGATTTTTCTAACCAGAAATACGTGAGATTTTTTTTAAATTAATTTTTTTGTCAATATGACTCCTCAGCAAACCTACATTAAAAAGCAGTTCATAACTGATTTGTTCACCTGGATGCTCTTTATTAACAAATAAAGATTCTAGACGATTACCTTTCAAAAACTGCAATTTCTTAAAAGCGTTTCACGGAGAGAAGTTTCCATCTGATCAGAAGATCCATTTTTTCTCAATTCTGATTAGGTAATTTGAAAAACTCGAAGAAAATTTTGCACTAAATTTTCAATCGAAATAAATAATTTTTACAGAAAAAAGTGAATTTTTAACAAAATAGATAAATTCTTGACTGAACTCATGAATCTTGGATAATAATGTGTTTTTAATAAAAATAATTGATAGTTGATATTGTCATAAACAAAGTTTAATTTCAAAAAAAGTTAAATTAATACAAAAAACATATGAAATATAAATTAAATTTAGGAAAAGAATTTTATTGTTATCCATTTTATTTTACTCTGTATCTTGTTTAAAAACATTTTTTTATTTTTTATTTTTTATTATACCTTTGACGATTAAAAGGTCAGATAAACATTGAATTGAAATGTATTACTTTTTCAATTAGTGAGTCCAAAAACGTCAAATTAAATTAAATGGACGAAACTGAATTTTCACATAAAATCAATACCTTCTCAATAAGATGAGAATGTAAGAAGACCTTGGTCTAGGATTACTTATTGAGACTTTGCAATATAGAGTACAAATTTTGTTATTTTATATAGTTATTTTGATATTTTCTTATTATTTTACCTTAATCTTAATTTCTAATAACGCTATGAAATTGATAATAGTAAAAAATAATTTTCCATCAAATCAGCAATTCAAATTTCGAACGTCGTGAGATATAGAAAAAAATTTTTAATGACTTGCAGACTTAAAAAATCCTACAAAATTGATCTCAGTCTTTTTCAAAAGAACTTATCATTTTAGTTTTATTTATCGAAAATGTTATTAAAAAACCCTAACATTCAAATTTTGAGTTTTCAGATTTATTTTGAGAAACAGTTTTAAAAACCTCGTGTACTAATGTATTTTGATGCACTAATTACGAAAATGGGCATAAGAATATCTGCAAATATAATTTCCAATGATGAAACTTAAAAACAGTACATTTGTTTTGTGAAATGTAAACACTATCGGCACTGGTGAAAAGCATACTTTAAGCATACAGAAGGGACTGTGGCGCATTTCAAAGTAAGGCCACATGTAATTTCAAAGTAATTTTTTTATTTTTTGCCTGTTATCGCTTTGGATAAAACTTTCGATGTATATAGCACCCTTTATTGTCGATTTGCGATTTAACAATTACAATGAACGACACATGGAGGCGCGAAGAAACCCATTTGATTGGGCACAGGTGTAAGGTTCGTCTAACTCTTATGTAACTCTTTCTAACGTCACATTTTAAGATGGCCGATACCGAGGGTCAAACATTAAAACAATTTATTTTTGACAATTAGCAATTGTCGT
>NC_046657.1:11319540-11328908 GCF_010883055.1 Belonocnema kinseyi | reverse complement strand
TACTATATAATTTAAGGCGAAGACAGTTAATTGTAGGTAGGTCTGTTATTTATTTGCTTAATTGAACTTTTTTACTGGAAATCCAATGTTATTTCTGGTTAACAGGAAGAAGGTATTATGTTTTATTATTTACAATCGAAAATTACTGCTAAACTTATTTTGAATTTGTGAAAAATGGAATCATTTGATTTTTCTTGTGACTAACATGAATGTATATGAAATTTATTATAGTCGCCCTTAATGGCGATTTCATATGCTTGATATATTAATTTTAATACACACGGTTATATTAAATTTAATATTATTTTTAACAGTGTATATACAAAATGAATATTAATTGATTACGAGTATTTTTACTTCAAATATTTATGGTCCTATTTAGATTGAATGCATATATTACATTTTTAAACATTATATTACAAATGAAATTTAGAAAGCTACGGGGTATCGAACACCTGCATCTTTACCTAAATTTATCACCCAGCAGTCGGAAGTCTTAACCATTACGCTATACTCATAAGCTACAGCTCAAGAAATTTTAAACTTTCTATTTCTAAATAAATATTTATGATAATACGACGTTATGTACTTGTAAAATATATGAACTGTTTACAGGAATATCAATAAAATAATTTTAAAATAAATAATTTTAATTGATTCAAATTTTTCTTCCTGTAATATTTCGTTTTTCCTAATGTAGACTACTTTACAACTTTTTAGCATGACATGAAATGTAATTTTTTTTAACATTTACAGTTTTCTATAAAGATGGAATTTTTTTCTTAAAAATAGATTTTCCATAACTATACGAGGCAAGCCATTCTTCACTAGAACCTAATAATGCACCAATCAGCTTTTCTAAAATAGATATTCTGATAGAGGCCCTAAACAGTCATTTCCCTTTCGGGGTAGGCATGACTCACTCGGTAGGGGAAAGGACTAGTGTGTGGGAGGGATAGAGATTTTTCAGATTGATCCAGAATTCTCGTGCCATTTAAGTAAATAACACGTTCGTTCCGCCACACTGCTCCGACCCAGGTTGCTGATCAATTTCTCTAGCAATCACCCCAAGCGAAGAACCTCACGAAGTCGTTATGTAAGGTTCCCCACTTGGGTACATTAGTGTCCAAGGTCTTTGTTTCAGGCGTCACACACTCTACTGACACTCTTTTTATTAACTATTTGCCGCCATACTTTCCTGTCCTGGCATACTTCTCTAACTTCTTTTATGTCCATGCATTTTTTCATGCAGGCGCTCGTGTTTCTGTGACTTCGTATATCTCTTCTAACTAGGGTCTCATTCACACATTCTAACCATTTTTTCCGCGGTCTACCTCTGGGCACGCTGCCATTTACTTTACCTTGATACACTTGTTTCGTTAGTCGTTCATTTGGCTTTCTCTCAACATGTACGAACCATCTTTACCGATTTATTTCCCATGTGTCTACTACCGTCTCTTCTGCACCACATTTTTCTAGAATTATCTCGTTCCTTACTTTGTCCATCAGAGTTTTCCCGCATATTATGCGCAGGAGTCTCATGTCAATTGCGTTAATTTTACTCGTATCTTTTTCTTGATAAGTCCATGTCTCGCTAACGTATAGTACAGTCGGTACAAATGTAGGATTATGTATTGCCATTTTAGCTTTATTTGATATATTTTTACTTCTGATAAGGGAACCTGCTCTACCAATAACCTTTTTACCTTCGTTTATGCGTCTATCTAATTCCTTATCTATCTTCCCGTCCCTAGTAAATAAGCTACCAAGGTATACGAACTTATCAACGTCTTCAATTCTCTCATCATTTAATAAAATATTGCATAGGGTTTTCTCACTCTTTCCTTCGAACACCATAGTTTTTGTTTTATTTGCGTTAATTTTGAGGCCCATACTCTTCATGCTTGCCTCTAGTTTATTCAACATTCTTTGTAAGTCTTCGATAGACTCTGCCATAACAACCTTATCATCTGCGAACGCTAACCCACGTACCCTTACTGTTTGGAGATCCACACCCTCTTCGTCGAAGAGAGCCATTCTTAAACACTTGTCCATAAATAATATAAATAACCATGAAGACATAACGCATCCTTGTCTCACTCCTTGAATAATATCGAAACAGTCACTCAGTTTCCCATTCACTCTTACAGTCGCTTTGCTACCTGTATATATTGTTTTTATAGCTTGTAGGATCCATCCATTGATTCCATACTCTTTCAGGACTTCCCAAAGTCAAAATCTTTTTCCAGATTAACAAATGCACAGAAAACTTTTTATCCTACTCTCAAACTTTTTTCTGTTATTTGCCTTAAGCTAAATATTTGATCCGTACATGACCTTCCTGGCATAAACCCACTTCGAACTTCCCAAATCTTTGCTTCTGTGATTTTCATTACCCTACGAATAAGTATTTTTGAATATATTTTACTTATTGTGCTTAATAAGCTAATCCCTCTGTAATTATTGCACTCGCTTTTATCTCCCTTTCTCTTGTATATTGGTACAACAATCGCTTCTTTCCAATCGTCTGGGACGTCTTCCATCTCGAAACACAAATTTATCAATTCGCACAGTCTATGTGGTATGCAAACGCCACCGCGTTGAAGCATTTCAGCGTTAATACCGTCTAGCTTGGCAGCATTACCGTTTTTAAAGTTCTTAATTATATCCCGAACCTCAGTGGCACAGACTTTTTCAATTGAGTTTTCCAACGCATCGTGTTCAGCATCGCAGTTGTGGGGTCCTATAACTTCATCTCCGAATTGTCTTCTAAAATAGTCTCTGAAAGCCTCTAGTATTCCGTCTGTATCATATACCATTTCGCGCCTACTATTTCTCATGTTGACAAATTCTGTACTTTTGTTTGCTTTCATTTTTTTATAAAGTAGTTTCCTGTTTCCTTCAAATTCGTTTTGTATTTTCATCTCTTCATCTGCTCTATTTGTAACTTTACTTTCTTTAACTAATAGTTTAAGTATCCTGTTTTCGCGTCTATAATCATTTCTACGTCTATTTATTTCCTCATTGCTAAGACCTGCGATGTTCAAAGTTCTCTTGTACGCTTCTCTCTTTTCTTTTTGGGCAGCCTGAATTTCATCATTCTACCACGCATCACCAGACATTCTTCCTACAACTGCGGTACCACACACTTCGATCGTACATCTAACAGGAATATCCCGTAAGATTGTCCAGGCGCCCTCTATATCTTTGTTTTTTATAGGGTCCTCCCATGATATTCTAAAAGGGGCCCAACCAGTTTTTTCTGGACTAGATTTTCTGATCGGGGCTCCAACCAATTTTATTTTTGACTAGATGCTATGATACGACCCAATCGGAACCCAACTTTAAACAGGGAAAGATGGGAAAATTTCTGCACGGGAATTCAATATGTCAATCCTTACAAAAGTTATTGTGCTGACAAACTAAAAACCTACACCCACCGACAGATAATCAGACATACATATATTAATACAAACCTGTTTTTCCGATTAAGGGGGTCACAAAACGTAAACATTTGACAAAAACAAGGGGGGGATTAAATTTTACACAAATTTAATACCTTCTCTTTTTAGCATGTAAATACAAGAATTTTAAAACCAAAAAGGCGAATTTTCAATAAAAAATGTTTTTCAAACGTGAAAAAAATAATCACCTAAATTGTTGAACCTTTAGCCAAACAATGATTTTTCTCTACAGAAATTAAACTTTAAACTGAAAAATGTGAATTTTAAGGAAAAAAAATTAGGGTTTAAGACAATAGTTAAATGCTCAACCAAAGAAACAAACAGTCATGAAAGAAAAAAAATGATCTATTGCTTATTAAATAAGTAATAAAATATCAATATTGCCATATTCTTATATTTTTCTTATGTTCTTCCTTCTTTTTATACCATTGGTTAAAAAATAAAGAAAAATGTAAAAGTTTGATTTCTAATATAATATATAATATTGTATAATAGTTGAAAGAAAAAAGGGGAACTTTTCTACGAATACTATTTTTTTTTAATGGATTAGATTTTCCTTTCAAAAATAATATTATTATCGGCAAAATAGTTACAGTTTTAACCAAAAAGATTAATTTTTTACCTAACATGCAATAGTCGAGCTTTCAACCAACGGTGCCCGAGTCGAAATGTAGCATCTACTTTGAGACTCTTCACGCTAATATTTATAGGAGCTAAGGTTGTAAAGTAGAGGATATTTCCATACGATTTTTGTTCCTACTTTTAGCGCTCTTGTGGGCACAAATTTCCAAATCTTCCATTTGGGGCGTCAAAATACAGGCTTATTTTTTATTTCTAATTTATCGCTCCACACTCTACCTTCCTGTACAGAATAAAATTATTTGACGAAAAATTAACAAAATGGAGCAAGAAGAACACATACTGACATTTGCGTAATGTTTCAAGTTATTTTGCACACGGAAAAAAATATCAATTAAAATTTTATAGAACTAGTCCCGAAACTATAGAGAACAGCTCTTTAAAATCATAACCGATTTTTCCCCACAAAAAATTAATCTTCTGTGTTATTATATTATTACTATTGTACTCTAATATTTGTTCACATGTTTAAGGGCACAATTATTTACTATCACACAATCACTACAATATTTATAATCGCAGACTATGAAACTTTTTATTCGCCGCGGGGTATTGCTACGCTTATAATAATATATGTACTAAGATTTTAGATTTTCGAAATGTTAAAAATTATTATTGTATATTTTATGTGCTCAATGAAGATTTAAACTTAATTCAAAAATATTTCGATATTTTAAAAGGTTAGAAAAAATTCAATATATATTTTCAGAAATTTAATAGATTTTAAATGACTGCCACAAATTTCCGAAGATTTCAAAAGATTTAGCAGACTTTAAAGAATTCAAGAACATTATTCATACTTTAGAATTACCTTGATATCTTAAAACTCATTAAAATTCTACCGAAATTCCTTAAAAATTCTTAGAAATTACTTGAAATCCCTTCAATTCGTTAAAAATATCTTGAATTCTTTTAAATGATTCTAAAACTTTGTAATTCGATTATAAACTTTAAAAAATTTTTATCAAATAACTCCCGTTAAATCCCTTGAAACTCCTGAAAATCTCTTTAGATACATAAAAATTTTTTTAAATCACGTGAAGATCCTTAAACTCTTTTGAATGTTTGAAAAATGATTAAAAATTGTAAGCTGTATTAAACCGATTGAATGTGGAATACAGTGTGTCGATTTTGGATGCATCAATATTTGCCCGTGCCTCCGGGCCTTTACAAAATTAAAATAAAAATGGTAAGTTGAATGGGAAAAACAAGTACCGGTTTTTGACTCTTTTTAAATTAAAGATTAATAATTTCTTAAGGAATTGTCGGCCAATAATTCCCACCCAATAAATCTTAAGTTTAAATGTTACAATTCTTTGTATTGAGCCTGGAAAGTAAGAAAAGAAATAGAAAATAAAGATTCTTTACTCGAATGATTCAACTAATCCACTGATAGATACAAGTATGTCCCTGACGATTATTTTTATTTCAAATATTCAGAAATTTTTAAACAAATCCTATCTTTTTAAATTTTTTTCTCCACTGAAAAATTAAAATTGAGATTTTCTTGGAATTATGGACAAAATTAACGAATTTTGAGAGTAATATTTTTTTTAAAGAAGTTATCATTTATTTAATATTAATTTAACTTTACTCGCCCAAGAAACATGGCGAGACAAAAATTTATCAAGCCGAAAAGAATTTTTTTTATATTCAGGGAATTTTATTGACCCAGGGAAAATCAGAGATTTAAAACAAAAATTGTGCAATAGGTTTTTGAATACTAATGGTCAAGGAAAATGAAAATTTGGTCAGGGAAAAATTGAAGAATTTTTAAAATGAAGATCTGCGATAACCCTGATATAATATTATTTTCAGTAATTGATTGCTCTCTATTTCTATTTATTTTTCATGAATTTGCTTCTTCCCAAAGATTATCTTTTTAGTTATTATTATTTGTTTGAAAATTAAAAAAAATTAAAGCAACATCCTTTTTGGTGGAAAATTTACCTTTTTGGGTTGAAAATTAAACTATTTCCTTCGAAACATTATTTTTGCCTAAACTTCATGTTTTGGTATTGAAAAGTCACCTGAAATATTTTTTGGTGAAAACTCAACTATTTTTTGAAAATTTTTCTTTTAAATTCAAATATTATATTTTAGTAGAAATTGCATCTTTCTTGGATAAAAATGCAACTGTTTAATTGAAAATAAATCTTCTTTTATTGAGAATTTAACTATATTGTTTGAAAATTTCGGTGGAACCACTTTCTTGTGGAAGATTCCTAAGTTTAGTTGAAAATTCATCTCTTTGGTTAGAAGTTTAACTTTTTTATTAGAAACTAATAGTTTTCAATAAAAAATTTAACTGTGTAAGTGAAAGTTGAACTACTTTTTGAAAATATGCTTCTCTTAATAAAGGTCAATCAAAAAAGAAATCAATTCTCAATGATAAATGTAATAGTTGACATTTTGACCAAGAATGTTTTTAACTTAAACAGAAAACAGTTACATTCACAAAAAAACGAATGTTTAAAAATCAAACTTGAATTTTAAATAAAAAATTGTGAATTTAATTTTGCAGCTGCAAATATTACTATAAAAGGAAAAGAAACAATTTTTTAACTAAAGTGATTGTACTTTCAAGAAAAAATATGCATTTTTAATTCAGAAGATTAATTTTCCGGCAAAAAAGACCAACTTTCATCAATATGTATACTTGCGTTTTTAAGCAAATAGTGGAGTTTCTTACGAGACGAATTCCGTATGGTATATATGATGGCAACATTTCCAATTGAAAATAATGAACCCTAAGAACATAAAAAGTAAGCACTAAAACAACAAAAATGATAAAACTTATTATGAAATGTTTCTATTTTTGTAAAGAAAATATTCTTATTTATTTCATCAAATACTATAATTTAATGATTGGCTATTTAATGAATGTTAGTTTTTCAAAAATAAGTGAATTTATTTACGGCTGTAAATATTAATTTAAAAAAGGCTATATAAAATAAAAACGTTTGAAATCGGTAATTTAAAAAAGCGCAATATGGCCTAAAAGATTTAACTTTGTCCAAAACAATGAGATTGCAATTTCTTGAAACTTAAAAATAGGCTTACCAAATAAATTGATTTTTTATTTATATAAGACACGTAAAATGCACATTCATTTTCCTGGATCTTTATTTCCTCATATTAACAGCGTGAACAATTAAAAATTCGACAATAACAAATTTTTTAATAATAAGAGTACATTGCAATTTGAAAATGAGTTGAATAAATGAATAAATAATTATATCTGACAAGTATAAATATTTAAAACAAATTATATCTTCTTTATTTATTTTCTCGATGGACCAACATGAATTTCACTTATTATGTTTAAACGCCTTACAGATATGTTTAGAACTAAAGAGCAGGTGTCGTTTTTCTACCAATTTAATCATTTTTATTTTTAATGTAATTTTTTACAGTTAATACAAAAACTACAAGTCATATAAAAAAATTATTATTTACAAATTTGGATGAGTTTGCACTCTTTTCTGGAAGCGAAACTTTTATCTAATATTTTTTTTTCGCATCTTTTGTCGTTTGTCCAAATTTTTGTTTGTTTTTTATTTTCCATTTTCATTGTTACTATCAAAACCAAAACTGCTCATTTGGTCCAAAAATAATTAAAAATCAATTTCAGTTCTTTTTTGAGTGAACAATTTTTTCAATTCTTTTTCTTAGCGTATGACGTTCGCCCAAAAATTAAATTTTTTCACTTCTAATGTTTTTTACGAAGATAACAAACACTAGGTTTCCTATGAGAGTGATTAACAACAAAATTTTAGATACTTTTTCGATGTACAATTTTTTTTATTCGTGTATTTTCGTATTTTACATAGTTTAACTGCAAAATAATAATTTTAGTTAAAAAATCTTCTTTTCCGCGAAATTTAAATATTTTCTTAAATATGTTTGAAATATATATTTTTTAACATAAAATCTAACTACTCTATTTTTGGTTTAACATTTAGCTTCTTCAGTGAAAGTTTAAAATTATTGTCATTTCATTAGAAATTTCATCCTGCTGGATAAAATTGCAGGTTTTCTGTTTAAAAATTTAACAATTTTGTGGAAAAGTCATACTTATATTTGAAAATTGATCTATTTCTTAGAAAATTTATTTTTCGTTAAAACGTCATATTTTAGTGTTGAAAAGTTAAACGCAAATGTTTTTTGGATGGGCATTTAATTTTTTGTTAAATGTTTGTCTTTTTGGTTTAGTAATTCACCTGTTTTAGTATAAATTTTATATTTTCGGATAAACATGCAACTGTTTGATTAAAAATTAATCTCCTTTTCTCGAGAATTAAACAACTTCGTTGAAAAATTTTTGTTGAACCACGTTTTTTAGAAATCATTTGTTCGTTGAAGATTCATATTTTTAGTTGAAAAGTAATCGCTTTAGTTCAAAATTAAACTATTTTATTTGAAATGGATATTGTTGATCAAAAATGTTCGTGCATGTGTGAGAGTTAAACTTATTACGAAGAATTTCTTTTCTTGGATGATTGTTTTGACCATTTAACTATTTTTTTGAAAAAAATTTTTTTTAAACTTACATTGTTGAGTTGAAAATTCAATTTCTGTAGAGAAAATTCATCTTTTGGCTTGAAGCTTTCACAATTCAGGTTATTATTTTTCTCTTAAACGTTTGAAAAACTTTTATTCGAAAGCTTGAAATTAGTATCCTAAAAATAGTACAAGACTAAAATGCTATTATATGAATGATAAGGGTTAGGGAAAACGATTAAATGGTCAAGGAAAAATACGGGAATGCTGGAAAGGATTTGTTCACCCTGCAAGGCAAGTTTTGTTTTAAATATAAAACAGATCCAATCGTTTAAACTATCATAACATATTATTTCTTAAAATAAAAATTACGTACAGTAACTAGAGGCCGGGGGGGGGGGATTACAATATTTTATTTTTCGATACAGGAGTGCGGGGGTCTTAAAGAGGTTCTATAATCCGACGCGTAATTCAAGTACGGCCCCCCGAGTGAAAATGCTTCGATTTGACTTCGACTTGAATTGCCCCCAACCAAGACATGCTGAAATCGAAAAGTTTGACTTGGGCATACCTGAAGATGGTTAGATTTGAATTCGACTTGGTTATGTCTTGAGTTTGTCTTGAAGACATCGATGCCTGGCTGTATCTCAACACTGGGTCGAGACATGGGCCTTTGTATTACTTTTATGGCCACGACAGGTGAAATGGCGTTTACTTGTCTCAAGTCGAGCCTTGTCTTGGCTGAGATAGTCGAACCTTTAT
>NC_046657.1:11317424-11319440 GCF_010883055.1 Belonocnema kinseyi | reverse complement strand
TTATTGCTAGTTGAAAACTTTTACCAATACCCCGCCAAGACGATGTGAAATACCATCGTCTACGGCAATTTTTGAAAGTTTCTACGGAAACTTTCCCTTCGGTTCGGTTTTGATTTCTCTAGAATCAAACCGAATTGCCTATGACAAAGCCATCGAATGCGTCCTCGGGTTGCGGATAGAGGGTCCCTATACCAAGGGTTTCTGCTGAATATGGTTACAAACATAAATAGGCAGTCGCGGACAATTGTCCAGGGGTGGTCCCGAAGGAATTAACCCCCAAGCGGAGGTGTGAAAACCGTGCCGAAAGCTGAATGGCACCTGGGTGGGGTGTCTAGAACGGTGACTCTGGGATACCGGGCGACCTCTCAGAGTAAGCAGCCTTATCCTTGCATGCGGGGCTCTACAAGGATGGACGAACCCCTTTCCCTAGCTTCTCGTGGGAACAACAATGACAACACCAAACATAGTTGTAGTAAGTGCGGTTCAAAACAACAGAATGCGCAGGGCTCCCGACAATGGGTCGGCCAACACTACCGACAAATCTGGAGTTGGGGGAGCCAATGAAAATGGATTCAATGCGATGGATCCGGGGGATCTCGTGACCTTTGGGTGAACGGAGCGACTGAATCACGACTTGCTAGACTGCTACGATGCGAGTGTGGCCCGTGAACAGGGTTACATGGCACGGCTGCATGCTCTGTGGTGCGAGAAACACCCTGAGCTATCGGACTTTTCGCAGCAGCGTCTACGAAACCATGCTGAACTACTCCGTAAAAGGGGCTATGTAAGCGGAACGCCTACTCTACCACAGCTAGAACAAGCCGGCAACAAAGAAAGAGAGGCGACAATAAGACCAACCGCGGGCAAGCATCCAATAAATGAAGAGCGATGCTTTACAACCCGGAGAAACATCAACACCAAGGTTTCTCTCAAGCCTAAAGATCTGGCTGAAATGGATGACGAGCTTCATGGACATTTTTCCAGTGAATCCGACCTCTGGGCTATCAATTATTGTGTGTATAATGCAGCGAGAGCTTTGGCCGATGCAAACCGTAAAACAAAACCAACAGCTGATCATAAGACCAAAAGACGAATGCATCAACTTGCCGTAAAGTTAGGCTGGGCAAGACAGTACGTGTCCCGCATTCAATGTGTGATTGTCTACATCACATCTGGCAGGAATTTTACCGCCAAGGTTCGAAAGTTCGCACGCAAACTCCGGACCCGTTATCACACACTTAACAAGTCAAAGCTGCTGACCATCAGGCAGCATATTGTTGAGAGAATACGGATACTATCTGACGCTAAGAGAAGTCTAGAGCGGAGGGAGAGATGGGTCAGAGAAAATCAACAGTTTCTCTCTGACCCATCTCGACTATTCCAGGACCCTCCAGTTATTGTCGAACACCCACCCAAACCAGAGGAGGTCGAAGTATTTTGGAGAGAAGTCTACGAAGTTCTGCATAGACTGGACGAAAACTCAGAAAATATAAATAGCTTCAAGGAGTTATGTGTTGCCCTCATAACACCTGATAAAGAATGCCCACCCATCACTACCGAGGAGGTGAAAAAAGTATTAGGAGGGATGAAGAACGATTCCGCACCGGGATCAGATTGTATCAAAACCTTCTGGTGAAAGAAATTTTCTTCAACCCATCAGCATTTGGCCCGTATTTTCACCTCATATTTGAAGTCGGAAGAGCCGATTCCAGAGTGGTTGATGAAAGGGCGCACAATACTCCTACCGAAAATAGGCAAATTATCTGACCCAAAGAACTACAGGCCAATAACTTGACTGCACATGCTTAATAAAGTATTCACAGCTATCCTAAATGATAGGATTCTTCGGGCATTTGAACCTGTGTGGCAAGAAATGTATGAACATCGAGGCTCAAAGAAAAGCGTAGCCGGATTTCGGGAGAACCTGCTCATCGATAGATGTGTCTGCAAAGATGCAGCATTCTACCAGCGTGACCTATCGATGGCCTGGATTGATTATCGGGAAGCTTTCGATTC
>NC_046657.1:11315814-11317324 GCF_010883055.1 Belonocnema kinseyi | reverse complement strand
ATAGTTAACTCGTATAACAAATTTAATTGTTATAATTCATTTGATTAAGATTTGTGGTTGCACATGGTGGATGAATGAGATTTTATGCTCAGTATAATAATATTTTATTGAGAAAATATTCCTATTCTAATTTTACATGCAATTTTTCCCTATGCTAGACTAAATTTATTTAAACAACTCTTTGGTTGAGATCGCAAGAAGAGTATATAAGTAAGAAATCGGTTAATTTGCATTGAGAATAGAAATTATTCTTATTTCTCTCAAATAATAATTTTTCCTTAAAAGAGGAAAATTCAATTCTTAATATCGCTCGCTGTTTTAGATATAAACCTTTTCGAAGTTCACTGAACTTTATTTCGTACACAGGTGTCTACGCTGGAGACCCTTTTTCTAAATGTGTTTTTTTTAATAATCCGCAGTAATCATAAATAAGTGTTTTATGCCACTACAAAAGAGGCTCAATGTCAACTCATTATATTTTAACACTTCGCTTTTTTGTGGTGTCCTCACGCAGGGCAAGAGGTGTCATCTGTCCACTGGGACTGTATTCATACGCAATTTCTATATTTGATCTAGGTCGAGTCGCTCTCGGACTACAGGCGCTCGCCTGCCTGACTAACGAGGATTAGGACGAGGGGAAATAAGGTAATTCTTATAGCTTTATTTGTTATAATCTGGATATTTCCAGTTTTGGAGGTACTGCCTCTAAAATTTTATTCTTTTAAAAGCAAAATTCTCTTATAGTCAGGCTGTATAGGCTCCTAAAGCGCAAAATCAAAGTTCGCGGAGGAAAAACAGCTAAGTTGAGCGTATAAAAAGCAAAGTGGACTTTGAAAAAGATTACTCTTGGAACCGGGTACACTAGGTATACTAGCTTCTGCCCCAGAGTTCTTTACTCTTACTAATATTCTATAAACTTAGGTTTTTAGGCTAAGTTAGCAAAATACAAGTATTAGAAGAAACTTGAGGATGGTTAGTCCCACAGATCCGTTGCGTCTTCTACGCAACCCCCAACTCTCTATTCTGGGTCGCGTTGCCCTTTTTATAGGCTGCGCCCCATCCTCTGGCTCTTACGCAACACTGTACTGCTTCCAGTTGTTGAAGGGTTTGTGCATCAAATTAGGTGTAAAATTGGCTCGATGCACCTTTTTTACAGCTTCCCTGCGTTCAGTCCGTAGTCCATGTCGTTGATTCAGTCTAAGAATTTGGCTCTCTTGTAGGATGTTGACTTGTTCAATGGCTCGAACTTTAGGTTTGCTCGGGCCTTGATTTGCCTTCTCTTGACCCCCGGCAGTGCTGGGTCGTTTGATAGGCCTCTGCGATTCTTGCTGAATATCTCTTCTGCTATTACTTCCTACCTGCTATTACGGGGCTCATGAATCCCACGATGAGGCTTCGACTGCCTGATCTCTAGGATTGCCCTTTAGTGATGCTTTACTTTGCCTCACCCTCAGCACAGTATTAAGAGTTGCATAAGCTAAGGCTTCAAGCTGTTTTTCGAGGGTTACAA
>NC_046657.1:11300607-11315714 GCF_010883055.1 Belonocnema kinseyi | reverse complement strand
TTGATTGCATTATAAAAATGCGTCCGTGACTGATGATATATACCGGGAGAGCCCCGTGCAAAATGATCAAATAAAAATCCAACTCTAACTAAAAATGCCTTCGACATATTGGGCAAGTATAAGGCAGTGATAACATTTCGCTACAGAAATGTTTTTTTTTCACAATAATAATAATAATAAATAATAAAAAAGAGCCTCGGTGGCTCAGTTGTTTAGACACTTGGACTTCACCTCAGAGGTCCGGGGTTCGATCCCTGAGCCGGTACCTCTGGAACTTTTTCAATGTACCTTTACCGAGGTTCTGGTGGTTTGGAACCCACCTTAAGCTGTAGGTCCCCCCATCGTGTACTTGACTGCAACCCAGTCCGTCAATGATGGGGTAAAAACCAGGCTTTGTCTAATATGTCTGGGCAGACTGCTCTCATCAGGTCACTTGATTGCATTATAAAAATGCGTCCGTGACTGATGATATATACCGGGACAGCCCCGTGCAAAAATGACCAAATAAAAATCCATCTCTAACCAAAAATGCCTTCGACATGTTGTACAGTAAAAGCCTGTGACAACATTTCAACACTGAAATGTTTATAATAATCTATCAATGGGCTGCAGGAATTGGAATATATGAAAATTACTGTTTTTGATTCTTCATATGAAGATCCCCAAAATTGAAAATTTAAACAAAGTCACAGTAATAGCTCTTTGGGTGACTATTTTGTGGTAAAAAAACTGAGATCATACTTGTGTTTTATCACACAAATTTTTTTGTTTAGAGTCTATTTAAGAAGATTTCAAATTCAATTTTAATCTAGCAATTAATGTTTCTAGTCTTAAATTGCTAAAAGTGGTATAATTTTGAAAATTTATTAATATTTTTATTCATTCTTCAATTCATAGTAGCAGTTCTATATCCAGGAAGTTGAAAAATTCGCATCCATCATTTTTTATTTTATTGTAGTTCGCAATGACCAAAATTCAGTTTTACCTCTCATGCAAAAACCGAATGAAACTATTTTGTATATTTCTTAGCTAACAGTAGTATGACCGATGACTCCGTGGTCATGGACCTCAAAACAGAGTTAAGCATCGATTTTCTTATCGACGGTATCGCGACTTATACCATGGTAGGCTTAATCACAGATAGTCTAATTCGGCTTCGCGATGTTGACGTCACAGTCGTAAATGTAACTTTGGATGGCCCAGCTCAGCATTTGTATGTGAAGAAAAAACTAGGAGTAAATTTCGATGCACAAAAGGTTAGGACATTTTTTTCTCGTCCAAGCGATAAGGATAAGAATGTACATTGCACTCTTGACGAAAGGTCTGCGAGGAGGTAAAAAATTAACGATAAATCATGTATTGTTCTGCAGATCAAAGATCAAGGTTAGTTACGCCGCTCAATTACTAAGTGACAGTGTAGCCGACACTATTGCATTTTGTCATGAGACGTTGCATTTAGTGCAATTTGTAGGTAGTCAGGCGACAGGCCATTTCATATGCTACATTAACAGAGGTTTTGACATTCTAAATTCCAGAAATCCCTTTAAAAAGGGTTTCAAAGCACCTCTGAGCCATTCAAATAAGGAAAATTCGCGTCCAGTGGTAGATGACACAATCGCTTCCTTGCAATCGCTACTCGGGTTCGAAAAAGAATCAAATCTGGACAGCGGGCGGCACCCTGGTTTCACGGGCTTCATTTCTACTCTGATCGCTGGAACTATGATTAACGACGAGTATGTGAAGCCAGATCACTCCCAGTTGCGTTACTTGCTCACCTACAAGCTGAGCCAGGATCATTTAGAACTCTTTTTCTGCGCCATCAGACTGTGCGGCGGCTGAGGCCGAAATCCGATGTCTGCGCAGTTTCGTCAGGCATGAAGTAACCGTGTGCAATGATAATACTAAAGCCCTTGACAATACCAAAATTTTGACAGTCCCATCAACCATTGCGAAAAAAGAGTGATCTGTTTGACGAATCGCTTTTTAATGATATCGGCGCAAATCAGAGGGTTGCGAAAAAGACGGTTTGATGTGCGACAATGATTTAACCAAAGATGACGGAGAAGGGCTATCAGAATTTTTGTTTTTCTACGATAAGTTGCCGAAAAGTTATACTAAATTTGGCGTAGCTTGTGCCACGTACATTGGTGGCTGGGATTTTAGGAAGTTGTCTGATCCCAAACGTCCCATTATAAGATGTGAAACTTGTCATAGTGTCTTGATTGGTAGCCGAGGATTTCCGCATGAATATACTTACGCACTTTTGACGATGAAAGTCATAGGGGCTTAATATATCCTAGCATGTCAGTCATAAAAGTGTGTCTTCGCAAAGAGGAACTGTTGCGTGAAGCTTTAAGGCGCTCAAATAACGCGGTACCACAAGAGAAAAATTTCTGCGCAGTACTCTACCTCAAAATACTGCGTGATCTGCTGCAGCCTCCATTCTCACTTTTCCAATTCCTGTGCAATCATTTGTTTGACAATGCCGTGGAAGACAATAATCATTTTTATACTTTAACAAAAGCTATTTATAAGTCTTACATTACTTTGAGAATGTAGTCAACGACGCGCAGAATGGTCGAATTAAGATCTGAAATCAAAAAGAGGCATAACATGACCCGAAAGCTCGTATGGAAACACGTTTAACTGTTTAAGCTCTAGTAACTTCACGATGTGATGGACTTGTTTATTTTGCCCCGTGCTTTTTAGTCGCGTTGGGTCGTGTTAGCAATGCAAGGTCTTCCTAAGAGTAACATTTAGCGTTTTATTCATTAGATCCCACAAGATTTGTCTGTCGTGGAAAATTTTCAATATGTGGAAAAAAACGCATGATATCGATTGAAAACCAGTTAATGGCCAATGCGATATTTTATACCGCAATCTTTGTAAAGTATAAATGCAACTACCTAAAAACGAAAAGAAGTGAATTACTAGGCAGTCTGATAAGTACCTGAAAATTCTATGAGATGGCATTAGTATTCACTAATGAGAACCATTTTCGTCGAGCTTGATCCTTCAAATGACGCCTGTCAAAACTTCAGCCATTTATGTTTAAGCATTTACAAGTTACAGCACTGAGAAGCGACTAACCTCCGAGTTTTTTTTTAATATGGAAAAATCTGAGTTTCGAGTTTTGATCAAACACTACTATCTTCGCAAGCAAACGATATCCCAGACCAAGGCCAAGCTGGATAAGTATTACCCGGACTCTGCACCGTCGATTGGAACGATTCATAAGTGGTTTAACGAGTTTCGTTGTGGCCGTACGAGCACAGTTGATGCTGAACGATCTGGGCGCCCAAAAGAGGTCACTACACCAGAAAATGTCGAAAAAATTCATGATATGATGTTGAATGATCCCAAAGTGAAATTGAGAGAGGTAGCTAATACTGTTGGTATATCATTGGAACGTGTGGGCAATATCGTACGTTCAGTTTTGGGCATGAAGAAGCTCTGCGCGTGATGGGTGCCGCGTTTGCTCACAGTGGACCAAAAACGAATTCGTGTGATAACTTCCCAGCAGAATTTGGCATGATTTTCGCGTAAGCCGACCGAGTTTTTTCGCCGATTCATAACCATGGATGAAACCTGGATCCACTACTACACTTCTGAGTCAACGCAATAGGCAAAACAGTGGGTTCCACCGGGCCAAAGTGCTCCGAAGCGTCCAAAAACGCAACAATGGGTCGGAAAGGTTATGGCCTCGGTATTTTGGGATACACATGACATAATATTCGTGGACTATCTTGAAAAAGGTAAAACCATAACCGGAGCATACTATTCATCATTATTGGACCGACTGAAAATCGAAATCGCCGAAAAACGACCGCATTTGAAGAAGAAAAAACCGCTTTATCATCACAACAAAGCACCTGTTCATTCATGATTAGTTGCACAAGCAAAATTGCATGAAATCGGCTTTGAATTGGTACCTCAGCCACCGTATTCACCAGACCTGGCCCTCAGCGATTATTACTTGTTCCCTAACCTGAAGAGATGGCTCACCGGTAAGCGTTTTTACTCAAATGAGGAGCTCATAGCTGAAACTGAGGCGTATTTTGGAGACCTTCCGATCGAGTACTTTTCGGTCGGTATCAAAAAGTTAGAAAATCGTTGGACTGGCTGTATTGACCTAAAAGGTGAGTATGTTGAAAAATAAAACCGACTTTGGCCAAAAAAACGTCTCCGTGTTTCATTTTTCAGGGACTTATCAGACTGCCTAGTATGTGTATGTAATTCATTTATTATGGTTGTTTGATTATTTATTATATATTTAGCGATTATAATTTGCGCAAGAAACTTTCATCGTAACTCTATTACAGTGAAATTTTCGTTATTTTCCTAATTGAAACACAAAGTTGTTCCAAATGCAAATATTATTTCACAATGATTAGAATATCTTGCGTGTGTAAAAGTTTCAGTACATGGCTGCTAAAGAGAGCACTAGACTTTTACGTGCCTATGATTTTCCGTTCCTCAGTATCATAGTGTAGCAACTGAAAAGTTGAACTCTTATGCTTTATTAGACACATGTAATAGGTACAATGTAATGTGCACGTTTGTTACATCATCAAATTTTTATTTAAAATGTTTAATAAAAATCGTAAATTTTATTATTTAAAAAAATCTACAGATCTTTTTATTCTTTTCCCATCATCAAACAAAAAATTGTCTGCTCAGCTATCATTGATGGCGACTGGTTTCTATATCTTGGAGACTAGTTTTAATGTCTTGGAGACTAGTTTCTATGTTTTGGAGACTAGTTTCTATGTCTTGAAGACATAATTCATCTTCTCTTATGATTCGATAAAAGTAAACGCCGTTTTACCTGTCGTGACCATAAAAGTAAGATGAAGGCCTATGTTTCGACTCAGTTTTGAGACGCAGCCAGACATCGGTATCTTGGAGACAAACTCAAGACATAACCGAGTAGAACTCAAGTCATAGCATTTTTATTCGGGTTTGTTCTGTTTTTACTCGGAGAATCAGTATGTTGGATTTTTTAAATAAAACAATTTATTTTCCATTTTTACTCCCAAACTTTGTAGGTCTCGTTTTTACGCTCAGCCACTGAAATGAACTCTCTTCTAAAGTATTCGTCGTTTTGGCTTTAAATTTTCAACTATTTGGACTCAAAAGTCAAATTTTGTCAAAACATTCGACTTTATAGGTAAACAACTTTTTTGTCGAAAATTTACCTTTTTTGTTTGAAAATTGCACTTGTTTGTGGAAAATGAAATATATTTGGATTTAGATCCTTAGGAATATGTACTAAAGCAAAGGATATTCATGAAAAGTAACCCTGCGACTCTTTTTTAAGAGCATTCGAGCTATATAGTCTGAAATCGCTTTTACAATAATTTACATCACATATTTTACGTAGACGTTGAAAAATGTTCGATTATTTTTAAAATGTATATAACTAAGCAATTAGTTTTAAATAATTATTATCATAAACCCTTGAAAGACAGCAGGGTTAAATCTAATTTTTGACCTGAAAATTCAGAAAGCAGTCTGGAATTTTTTGTTTAAGTTTGACTGGTCACCCTGAATTACGACATGAGTACTTGACCATTGAAGAATTTATATTTTATCTTCTTACCAAAAGATAATAAAAAACAGTAAAAAAGTCAGGCGTGGATTTTGCTAAATTAATTACTCGTGTGAAATTAAAATAATATTCTCGGCAAGTCGAGACGTGAATAAAGACAAGTGAGCATGACTCGCTCGATTCTAGCGACGTTGTGTTAATAATTCAAATTCATGATTTTGAAGCAAAATTATTTGTATATGCATTTAAATATAATCAGAGTTTTTTTGCGAATATTTCTGCTTTAAATCAAACATTGAAGTCAAAGATTGAACATGAACTTTCCTAAAATGCCTGCCAGTGCTTTCGTTATCCTTTAAATATGATTTTCTTTAAAATGGTTGAAAAAAATTGGCGATACCGGGAATTTTCTTTTACCTGTTCCTAAAATGTTTAAATTTCAAAAATTTGGTGACCTTATTCTGGCATGAATTTGCACTTTTCTCACCTTGCAGGAACATAATTCTAATATTAGTTGTTTTTTGGGAATAAAGTGATTGTCCTTGCGGCTAACAAGCCTATGCAGCTGGATAGAAGACATGCTGACGGACGTGACTATTTAATATTGAATTTTGTTTCCGCATTGTTAAGGTTTCCCAATTATTAAGGAAGTGAATGTAAAGATCTTACACAATGATGTGTTTGAAGATGTGCTTGAATTAGACAGCGAGTAGTATATATACTCCCAGACATTTTTGTGAATATTCATTAGTTATAACGTTAACAAAATTTAACGTAAGCTGTTTTCATTTACGTCAAGAAAATGAATATTCCGATTGCTACTGCATCCTTGCTCTTGGCAATTTTTCCAAAAGGTGAGGACAATAATATCTAGAATTTTGTCTGCGATCTTTCTTGCAATGTACTTTTTTCCTATTTTAAATAAGTCAAGTTATGGTAAGATTTTTTCTCATAACGTCCTGTGCTTTCGAATGCTACATGAAGAAAAAATTATGTCCAAACGTAAGGAATTATTTGTTCAAATTCGTTTTTTTAATTCCATTTTAATCATTTATTGCTCCTACATGAATTACTTTCGAACGGCCTGG
The DNA here is from genome assembly GCF_010883055.1 of Belonocnema kinseyi. Classification (NCBI taxonomy): domain Eukaryota; kingdom Metazoa; phylum Arthropoda; class Insecta; order Hymenoptera; family Cynipidae; genus Belonocnema; species Belonocnema kinseyi. The sequence goes on along the minus strand of NC_046657.1, from coordinate 11,309,075 downwards.
TACAACATTTTCAGAATGTTGGATTCAATCTTCGTAACATTTTTTAGGCATTTTTTATATATTAATTATTTTTCGATATTTTTTAAACTTTTGCTCTAAAAATTAATTTTTCAGAAATAAGTCACTGAAAAAGCTGAAACATTTGAACTTGGTATGTTATTTTATTAGAAGTTAGATACAAAATATATTTTAGGTTTAGAAAAAAAAGTTTTGATTATATAGTTGTCCTTACTATTGAATTATTTTACTTTGGAGTACATCCATTGTTTTTTTTTTCAAAGAAAAATAACACAGGCTTTTTTCAGCCTTAAATATATATATATTTAACGGTATTACAAGTTCATTTCTGCAACAAATTACTTATCTGCTTTTAATTTACTGCTGGATTATTTCGCTTTCGCACGCAAAAAACTAAAATGGGATGTTCCAGAAAGTATTCTGTATTATTAACTTTAAATTTTTGAAATATGAAACAAATACTTTTTGGAAAACTCCACTATTTGTCTTTTCTTTAATTTTTGTAGAAAGCTTTTGCAAATAGTAAAAAATATCTTATTAGCTTTATTATATTTAATAAAAAAAATTGTTTAAAATTTTAAAATGTTATTTTTAACCTTTTATTTGCGAGGAAAATCAAGAAAGGCACGTTTTAATGGAAAAAATGTTTTCTAACCAAAACAGTTATTTAGCTCGCATAGAACTAATAGGATTTATTTGATAGAAAAGTGCAAAGAAAAAAATATAGAGTTTTCATTTCAAAACAGCACCCAGGGAGATTCTGGGATTTCTAGTGTATAATCTGTTAAAGAGTTTGATTGTACTGTTCTTTATAGAAACGAAATTCAAACCAAAGAATTTCCTGGCTTAAGTTTTAATGAAGGAATTAATTGATTTGTATAATTTTATTGTAACACAGTTATTTATTAGTTAACAATTAAATCAAACCTTTAAAAGTATTAGCGATCCTCGTTAAGCGATTTATTTATTATGTAAAAAATTTTTAATAGTTCGAGGAGTTCAACATAATAAGGCATTTACAAATTGAAAGCTTAAAATATGTAACGTTGTATCAACAAAAATTTGTTTCTTAAATCATCGTTTGAAATTTGAGCATATACTGATGTACTTTGCCATTATCATTTGTCATGTTTTTTCATTCGTATATGCACATATTACGCCATAAAATAGAAAATCCGTGGGTAAGAATGTCATGTCATGATATGATAACAATTTATAAAGAATAATTTTTGATAATGCAACGTAATCGCTGAACAAGATATCAAAAAATAAAAACAAGTTAACGCTGAGCTAAACCTCATGAAAAAAAATTCAATACCCTCAATAACAAAATTTAATATTATTATTATATTATTTTTAAATAATAAAATTTAAATGTTTAATTTCTAGAACCGTTTAGCTTTGCTCATACAGTTAAATATTGTTAAATTTTAAGCAGTTGCGTTTTGAAAACCTTAATTCAAAAAATTTTCTTATTCTAAGACTTACATTAAGTTGGATAATTCTAGGGAAATTAAAGGGCTATCTCAGATTATATATATTTACATGGCAAAAAATAACAAAAACCTAATATCCTTAACAGGTTTGCGTGTAAAATCAATCACTTGTACCGTGCAGACAACTTTTTCTTGGTGGGCCTGTCTGAACGGAAATTCCCTAGGCTTCACCCTATATTTTGCATCTAATGATAAAATGGAACAAGCTCGAAACATTTGGGATTCAAATTTAGAATTGGCACGCAAATCTGCAAAGTATATGGCATTTTTTTCTCTTACAAATCTACTATCTCATATTTACGAGATAGACCTTCCATTTCCCTATAATTATCCAAGCTCGGGAAACGGAAGGCACACTAGAGAATTTCTGTGTACAAATTAAAACGGCAAGAATATCCCTAGGTTCTTGCCTATTTTCTGCATCTAGGATAAAACTGAGACGCGCGCGAGAAATTTTGAGGCTAGATTTGGATTCAGCGGCTCTAAATCCATAAGGGTAGCCTTGTCAATTCTTTTGTGCAGGCAAATTTTTTTATCCCCTGTGTGACCAGAAAATCCCTACGATTTCCCCTACTTTTCGCAACTATGGAAAAAGTGGTAAAAGCTCGAAAAATTTAGTGATCAATTTTTTATTGATAGCGCAAAACAGCAGAGTAAATAGCATTTTTGTTATTCTTTGCTTTATAAGTCAGTATAAGATGCGCAAGACCTTCAATTTCATTACATCACATTATATTATGTTAACATTTTTTACGAATAATTTTTAATGTAAAGAATTTAAACGGTTTGTTACAAAGTTAGCTATGTTATCAAAAAAGTCTATTTGGTAGAAACTTTATCTTTTAGGTTGGGAATTCAACTGTTTGGTTAAAAAATTTTTTTTTTGTTTGTGAATGATTTATCACTTTATCTTTACATTTTTTTACTACAAAATTGATATTTTTTCATTAAAAAGTCACTTATTTTGCCACTCATTTGGATTTCAAAATTACGGAGGCTTTTATTTTGGAATTCCAAGAAGGTCTCATTTCCACCTTAACATACCGTCGCCCTATTTCGAGCCAAGACATTCCCGATGATAGCTGCAGGGCGTGCCATGCACACCCCGAGCATTTGGTACACATACTATCTAGTTGTCCAACACACGCGGGAACAACCTACATCCAGAGGCACAATGCGTCACTGATAGTGATTTATTACCATCTCTGTCACTCTTACGGCATCAACCTCAATATCGCTCCTGTAAATGCTTCAAGGGAAATTGAGTCAATTGTCGAGAATGAGTAGTGCCGCATACTCGTATACTGGAACTTTATATTCTTGACAATTGTTTCTATTCCACACTCGAGGCTTGACATAGTTCTGCTTGACTTCGAGAAGCGAACCATGTTCGTCATCGAATTTTCGGCGCCAGCTAACGAAAACATCATAGACAAGGAGAATGAGAAAATAGAGAGGTATAGAGACGATCTAAGGGAGTTGCGACGATTGTACCCGGAATATTCTGTTAAACTAATGGTCCTTATCATCAGCGCTCTTGGGGGTGTCAAGCTTTCACTGATTAGTAGCCTGAGAAGCATCCCTGCCTGTCAACAATATGCTAAAATACTTGAGGGCAAAATGCAGAAGGCGTTCGTCCTTGGGTCGCTTCGTGTCCTCAGGGTGCATGAGACTTTTGCCGGATCGTCATATAGTTTCCGTTACAGACTGTAACCACCTACCTTACGGTCGCGAGACGTGTTTATGGATGGAATTTTTCCGCGATTTCGCTTTTAAAATTCCAGCAATTCCTGAATTAAGAGAATCTAATGAGATAATCCATATATTTTTGGTGAAAAGTTCATTATTTGTCATTGAAAATTCTACTGATATATTTTTGATACGGAATTCATCTCCTTTGATGAAAAATTCTACGATTTGGTTGAAAATTCAACTTTTTAATTCGTAAATTCAATCATTTGATTCAAAATTCATGTATACATTTTGTTGAAATTTACCTTTTTGCCTTCATATTCATTCAAACGCTTGATTTATTAAACTCTTTTTTCGAAAATTTACGTATTTCGGCAGAAATGTCATCTTTTTTGGTTAAATACTTTTTTTTATTTGTATTTTTTAGTAATTAATTTTTTTTTTTTAGGAGAACTACTTTGTTATAAATCCAATTTTTCCTCATTGAAGTTTCATAATTTAGGGAAAAATTTATTACTTGGTCGAATGATATTTTTAAAAATGATTTTATTTTTCTCGAGGATTCATCATTTTAGTTAAAAATTCATTTATTGTTTAAATAAAAATTCAACTTTATTTTAACAGGATGATTATTTTCTTAATGTAAACATTCATTTATTTGTCTGAAAGAAATTTTTCCATCAATGTTACATTAGAATCGTCGCTAATACTTTCGCATGCACCGAGGGGTCCCCGAGATACACGTAAACCTTTTATTTGTTAATATTGAGTCATCCAGGCCAACTCTTGTCAGAGTTTTCCCTAAAACTGTTGTGAAATCAATACCCACAATCATTAACATTATTTATTGGTAATAAACGCTCTTGCGTAAGTTTGATCAAAATTGATACAATGGGCATTATTTCTAAAGTGACTACACCTTAAAATGTTAGGTTTCCAGATCGGGCTTATATTAAGTAAATTTATTGTGCTATTGGATGGGATGCATTATGCCAAATTTTAGGTACATCGAGCAATTATTTTAGGCATGCGTGCCACCTATTTTTTTCAGTTGGGTTTTTCTTTATTGAAAATTGTTTACCTTTTTCTTTATGAGATATTCGGAAAAATCCATAGAAAATCCAATTCTTTTAGCCTCTTTTTCTTTAAGACTTTCGCGAGCCCATGCCAATAAACCATAATCACTCAGAATCTGGTTATCCGATAAACGCGGTAAATTAGCTTTTGCGGCTACTCGTTTCAGATTTGCGTCAATATCATCACATTGTCCTTTGCTATGGGTATTAGCATGAAAGTACCATGGTGCAGGAATGCAAAAATCTTGTTCATGATGCAAAACGTTGGCAAAGCTGTACATGTTTTTTAAATGCTGCTATACACCATCAGTAAATTAAATTTTTTTCTGTGAAATATTTTCTTTCAAGCGCTCAGTGAATAGTGTCTGATAGTGGTATTGAGAAACAGTATCGTTGCTCAAATTGTCAGATGAGATGGCAATACTTAGTTGCATTTTCTCGTTATATTTCATATCGTAAATAAATGCAATGAGTATGGTTGTCTGATCATTATTCCAAAGTTGGGATTCTACAACATTTTGTACAACGAATTTGAAGTTCTCGGAAAAATCAAATTGAATGAATAACTCACCCTATTGTAGCCTATTTGTAAGCTCTTTCATAAACAGTGATTGTAGTGTTGCATTAAAGGAATGGGATTTGAGCTTAAAAAGTTTGTTACGGAAGTTTTCTACAAAATCATCACTTTCAGTTACTTAGGTTTTTAATTAACTTCTATCAGTGTGTGTCCAAGATAAATATGTAACTTCATGGATACCATTTTTATCAACAATTTTACTAAGATATTCTTTTAGTGTGTCTAACTTGCGGTAAGATTTACATAAGTTGACATAGTAGGTTTCTGAAGGAGTTTTTCAAGTTATTAAAATAATCATGATAATCTTTTAAAAGTATGCCGCAAATTTCATTCAAATGTTCTAAACCTATTAAATTCAACATTAGGTTAAAATTTTCGTGATGGACAAAAACACAACCCGAACGTGTGCCAATTTCACCGGACAGAACGCATAGGCGCAAATTTAGAAAATCCTATTTTGAATTCTGGAAGTTTAGTTTGAAAACGCTGAAATAATTCTGCAAGAATGCATAATAACCATAGTTTCTGAACATGTTTATAGGATCCCTCTTCTTGCTTTACTGATACAAAGTCCTTCATATCTGGCATCAAGCGACTATTATCATCATCCTCGTAGAAATGTTGCACTAAAATTCCAGTTTACCCTGGCGATTTTCGGTCAAGTCATGGAAAGTGTGGATTCTTGTCCATTTTTTCTACTTGTCCTTCATCACTAGCATCTATTTGTGCTTCATCCTTCTCACCCGAATAAAAATGCTTCGACTTGATTTCGACTTGAATTGCCCTAATCAAGACATGCTGAAGTCGAAAAGGTGGACTTAAGCATGTCTCAGTTTTTAGACGGAGCCAGACTTCAATTTATGTCTTGCAGACAAGTTTTTATGCTTTGAAGACATAAATTTATCTCTTGGGTCGTATTTTTATAACTCCAGCACGTGCGGTTTATAACTTCGAGCGTAAACCTGCCCTAACAAAAATGTTATTTTTAACAGTCATAATAGCTAACCATTCTTAATGGTTAAACAATCTTGTATATTTTTATACAATATACATATTAAATCAACTTATTTATGGAATGTTATTTTTATTATACTTGTTTGACGATGATACCGATGTTGTTTATTTTCACGTATTTCTAACGGCTTAGGATACCCTTCTAAAAAGTTAAAATTTTTATTTTTTTGAAGAAAATTTTTAAGGGTTTTACTCTTTGAGACCCAACGATTCTGAATTTTTATATTAAAAACAACTAACTTAATAATTAAAAATGTTTCATTCATCAATTTTAATCTTATTTAGTAGCCAAAAAAGGTTTGATAATCTCAGCCAAGACAAGGCTCGACTTAAGACAAGTAAACGCCGTTTTACCTGTTGTGGCCATAAAAGTAAGAGGAAGGCCTATGTCTCGACTCAGTTTTGAGACACAGCCAGACATCGATATCTTAGAGATGAACTCAAGACATAACCAAGTCGAACTCAATTCGAAACATTTTTACTCGAGCAGGTAGGTTAACTTAATTTCGTGGTGACTATGCATCAAATTGACTGAATCGTTTTCAGAAATTTGAAGAAATCATGTACTCTGTCTTGTTTGCAAGTAAATTCAATATTCTCCACCTTTGAGGGATTCAAGTACATAAAATAAGGTTTATTTGAAGCCTATTTATAGAAAAATAAAAACAATCTAAGTTTGAAGAAAAAATTTGATTATTTATTTTGAAAAATTTGTGTCAAATTTAGAGTTTGAAATTTGTTGTTTATTTTTTATCGATCAGTGCTTAAAAATACGAATTCAACGACCACATATAAAAGTAATTTGCCTATAGTAGATAATAGTTGCAGACATGCAAAGCCTATGGTGCGCGAGCTGTACTCCAAACTTCTGTCTTTGTGCATGCACAAAACATTTGTCCGATGTACCTAAAATTTGATATAAGGCATCTTACACAATAGGAAAATAACTTTACCCAATATGAAGCCGATCTGATAACTTAAAATTTGAGGTGGGTTTACTTTGGAAATAATGCCCCATAAATGAAAACCCTTAATGAGTGTATTATATTTGGTTGTCCTTTTTGTTAATGTATGACACAAGATAAAAATCTTGATTCTCGTCATATCTTCTCCCACGTCGAGCCATTATGACCTATTTAAGAATGACGTTACAATTTTGAGGGGGAGAGTTTAAATAGATTCTTGTGGTGTATTTATAATGAAAATATGCTTATAATGGGGGGGGGGGGTAAAGAATAGGGTAAATAATGCTTACGTAACACTTGAACAACTTCTTATTCTGTTGGCAGATATTTAAGCAATATATTTTTCTATTAATTTACGACTCTTTGAATAATATTGCAATATATTGTGAAAAATTAGAAAAATGTAATTTAATTTTCCTTTTGTTTTGAATTTCTTCATTCTATTGCCTAGCGTCACACTTTTACAAGGTTTCACAAATGACCACAAAACATTTTAAAGGGCGTTTTTACCCTATTTTTCTGAAAAACTCGAGACAATTTTTTACTTCCGTCTCAGGATTTAGATTCAACGGAAAAAAGCTATCGAAATCTCTTATCATTGGTCAAGTGCTAAAATCCATGTCAGACAGTAAATAGATGTGTGACGAAAATCTCGCATACATTGTTGTCACTTTTTCTTGGTACTGATTTACGACTTATTATTTTCAACAAAAAGTATAATTTTCGACTTAAAAAGAAATGGGTTACGAACAAAATAAGTGAATTTGTAACTTTAAATTCATGGAATTCAAGGAAGTCATAAAATCCATAGAATTCAAGAAATACATGGAATTCACAGAATTAAAAAAATTCACAAATTCACGGTCTCTACTGATTTCATGGAATTCAAGAAATTCACGAAATTCAAATAATTCATGGAGTTCAAGGAAGTCATATAATTCCAGGAATTAGTGGCATTAATCGAATAAATGTCATTCGAAGATTTCAGGAAATTCAAAGAATTTATATAATTCACGGAATTCACAGAATTTATGGAATGGACAAAATTGATGTTATTCACGGATTTCATGAAATTGAGTTATTCATCAGTTTATAGAATTTATTTACTTCATGGAATTTGTTGAATTCACGGAATTCATGGAAATCATCAAATTCAAGTAATTCTTTAAATTGAAGGTATCCAAAATTCCATGTATTACATGAATTTCGTGAATTTCTTGAATTCTTTTAGTTCCACAAATTCCTGAAATCCCATGCAATCCTTTATTTTCCGCAAATTCCACAAACAACAACAATTTCTTAAATTTTTAAAATCCTTGAATATCTGGAATTCCGCGAATTACTCGAAATTAACGAATTTCTTGAATTCCATAAATTTCTCATATCCCTTGAATTTCACGAATTCCTTCAATCCGATTAATTATTTCTTTGGAAAATGTGTGATTTATACTGGATCGGTGGTTTGCTACACGTAAATGAAGTAAAAAGTGTCTGAGATCTTCTACTTGATTCTCTATGAAACTCTACGTTTAATTTATTTAATTTTCTTCAAACCAAAAATATTCGTGCTGGATTACAAATTCTCTGGAAAATAACCAAAGTATTAATCGCTTTTAGCGTACTAAAAATA
>NC_046657.1:11287889-11300507 GCF_010883055.1 Belonocnema kinseyi | reverse complement strand
GTTCCGAAAGCTGAATGGCACCTGGGTGAGGTGTGTAGAACGGTTACTCTGGGATAGCGAGCGACCTCTCAAAGTACGCAGCCTGATCCTTGCATGCGGGGCTCTACAAGGATGGGCGAACCCCTTTCCCTAGCTTCTCGTGAGAACAACAATGACACCACCAAACGTAGGTGAAGTAAGTGCTGTTCAGAACAACAGAACGCGCAGGGCTCCCGATAATGGGTCGGACAACAATGCCGACCACTCTAGAGCTGAGGGAGCCAATCAAAATCGATTCAATGTGATGGATCGGCGGAATCTCGGGACTTTAGGTGGACGGAGCGACTAAATCACGACTTGCTAGAGTGCTACGATGCAAGTGTGACCCCTGAACGGGGTTATATAGCACGGCTGCATGCTCTGTGGTGCGAGAAACATCCGGAGCTATCGCACTTTTCCCAGCAACGTCTGCGAAACCATGACAAACTACTCCGAAAAAGAGGCTATGTAAGCGAAACGCCTACTTTTCCACAGCTAGAACAAACCGGTAACAGAGAAAGAGAAGCGACACTAAGAACAACTAAGGGCAGGCATCCAATAGAAAAACAGCAATGCTTTATGACCCGGAGAAACATCAACACCAAGGTATCTCTCAAGCCTCAAGATCTGGCTGAAATGGATGACGAGCTTCGTGGACATTTTTCCGAAGAATCCGACCTCTGAGCTATCAATTATTACGTGTATAATGCAGCGAGCATAGACTGGATCAAGACTCACAAAATATGAATAGCTTCAAGGAGCTGTGTGATACCCTCAGAACACCTGATCAAGAATGCCGACCAATCACTACCGAGGAGGCAAAAAAAGTATTAAGAGGGATCAAGAACTATTCCGCACCGGGAAAAGATGTATCAAAACTTTCTGGTGGCAGAAGTTTCCTTCAACCCATCAGCATTTGGCCCTTATTTTCACCTAATGTTTAAAGTCGGAAGAGCCGATTCCAGAGTGGTTGGTGAAAGAGCGCAGAATACTCCTTCCGAAAATAGGCAACTTAACTGACCCGAAGAATTACAGGCCAATCACTTGTCTGAACACATTGTCTAAGATATTCACAGCTGTCCTGAATGAGAGAATTGTTCGGGCAATGGAACCTATGTGGCAAGAAATATATGAACAACGAGGCTCAAAGAAAGGCGTAGCGGGATGTCGAGAGAACCTGCTCATCGATAGATGTGTCTGCAAAGATACAGCATTCTACTAGCATGACCTATCGATGACCTGGATTGCTTATCGGAAAGCTTTCGATTCGACCTAACATGGACTTATCATCTGTCTTTTGGAAAGCTTGAAGGTTCATCTGCAAAACGTAAGGTGCATAGAGAGATTGATGCCGCTTTGAAAAACCAGATTTACTATCTTATCTAGAAAAAATCGTGTGACAACTAACAAGGTCACCTTTCAGAGAGGTGTCTTTCAGGACGACACCATGAGCCCACTCCTCGTTTGCCTTACATTATTGCCACTATCTCTAGCACTTCGCCATTCCGACGGGCACATTAAATCTTGTGTTCCGCGACTATACATCTCATGCCGTCAAGGTGGTCGCGGAATATTGAGTCTTGAATGTTCTAACAACAGGATTATTCTAGATGCAGTACATAGAGTCGCAAATGGAAGAGGCCCTTTTTTAAAATTGTCAGGAATCACGAAGAAGTGGGCAAAGGAGCGCTTCTGTACTAAGCAGCGGATGAGGCTGCTGAAACGCTTGAACTTAACTTCAGTATTAGGGGTGAGAAAAATGCATCAAATCTTATCTATCTCGAGTACTCACTCCTGAAAGCCCGGATTAGGAAAGCACAAGAGAAAAACTTTCGTGAACAGCTCCTCGATACGAGGATGCACGGTATCTTCCACAGGAATGTAGAGGATCAGTCAATGTCGTGTGAGCTAACGTTTGCTTTCCTTAAATCTTCCGGAATGAAGCCTGGTACGGAGGGTTTCAGTTTGGCATGCCAAAACGGGGTGTCATTTCCTGCTTAACATACCGTCACCACATTTTGAGCCAAGATATTCCCGATGATAGCTGCAGGGCGAGCGGCACTGAAAGTACTTTATTACCATATCTGTCACCCTTGCGGCATTAACCTTAATATTACTTCTCTAAACGCTCCTAGGGAAATCGAGTCAATTGTCGAGAATGGGAAGTGCCGCATATACTGGAACTTTATATTCTCGACAATTGTTTCTGTTGCTCACTCGAGGCTTGACATGGTTCTTCTTGACTTCGAGAAGCGAACCATGTTCGTTATCGAATTTTCGGCACCAGCTGACAAAAACATCATAGCCTAGGAGAATGAAAAGGAAGAGAGGTATCGAGACCTTATAAGGGAGTTGCAACGATTGTACCCGGAATATTCTGTTAAACTAATCGTCCTTATCATCGGCGCTCTTGAAGGTGCCAAGCTTTCACTCGTTAATAGCTTGAAAAGCATCCCTACGTGTCAACAATATGCTAAAACACTCGTAGGAAAAATGCAGAAGGCGGTAGTTCTTGGATCGCTCTGTGTTCTTAGGGTGCACGAAATTTTTGCCAGATCGTCTTATTGATTCCGTTACAAACTGTAACCACCTACTTCATGGTCAGACGTGGTTGTGGCTGAAATTTTACCGCAATTTCGCTGGGAGCGGGTGCAATTTTTCAGATTTGCACCTGCTCTCGGTTTACTAGACAGAAGAGAGTAATGTTTGATTATACCTAATACACTTTGTAGTATCAAATTAAATATTCAGATCAATTAGTTGATATTTTCTCTAGCAATGTGTAATTAAAGGCTTTTATATTTTATAGAACTTTTAATTCGTGAAGTTGAAACGAAGAGTTAAAGAAACAGGTAATTATAAAATATGTGTAATTGCGATAACATCGTCAATGACTTCTTTTTCATCATATATCATTAGTATCTAGCCTTATACATAAATTTGCACATATTTGAAAATAGTTTTAGTATACATTCATGATTGTAAGGCAAAAATTAAGAAAAGATTTCTAGTTCCAAAAGGTTTGAAAATAAGTAAAACAGTCAAAATTGATCATTTTTTGAATGGTTCGATTGATGTGTACTAAGATGTGTAATGAAAACAAAATTGAAAAAGTAAAGCAAAGAAAAAAGGATCTTATTTTCTCTACATCTTTTAAAGCTGCACGATTATATTGTAAAAGTATTTTTAAAGCTGTTAAATATACGTATGAAGATTGATAATAATAATAATATATGATGAGAAAGAAGTCATTAACAATGTATTGAAATGAAATAAATATTTTTGTTTAGAAATTTGCTGAATTTTTATTATTATACTCCTAAATGTAAAAAGAACAAGCCGAGATGGCTCGTTTTGGTAAATTTTTTAATTAGTATTGAAATATTCTAGTGTTTAGTTTATTCATTTTTATAATCAGTTGAATGGACAATTTGAACAAACAATTGTATTTGTGAGAAGCGCGCAATTCTAGGGAATTTTTCTGCGCAAAAATCAACTCGATTTGTCGATTGATAACAGAGAAAAGACAAGGTGATTATTACGTTGTAAATATATTTTCCCCTCGATTGACGCCTTGAGTCCGTTATCCCCAGGATACTGGCTGCAATGAGGTGCCTCAATCCAAGGACTTTTGAGAACTCAAGGACCTTAGAGAACTCAAGGAATTACGAGAATTCAATAAATTCATTGAACTCATGAAATAGCGAGAACGCAATGAATTCATATAATTAAAGAAATTAGGAGAATCCAATCAATTCATATCATTCAAGGAATTGCGAGAATTCAATAAATTCATAGAATTCAAGGAATTCAGAGAATTCGAAGCATTCAGCATATTAAAGACATTCTATGCATCACAGGAATTTGGTAAATTCAAGGAATTCAGCGAATTAAAAAAATTTAGTGAATTCAAGGAAATCAGTGATTTCGAGGAATTCAGTGAATTTGACGAATACAGAGAATTTAATAAATTCAGAGAATGCCAGGAATGCAGAGAATTCTAGGGATTTAGAGAATTCGAGGCCTTCGGAAAATTCAAGACATTACTTGAATTCAAGGAATTTAGCAAATTTAAGAAATTCAAAGAACATAAGGATTTCAGAGAATTAAGGAAAGTCAGAGAATTCAAGAAATTTAGGAAATTGAGAGATTTGAAGGAATAACGAGGATTCGAGGAATAATAAAAAATCGAGGCTTTCAGCAAAGTCAGAGCATTTCGCGATTTCAAGAATTTAAGTGAACTAAAAGATGTAGCGAATTCAAGGTATTCAGGAAATGTAGGAAATTAAAACAGGTCATAGTATTCAGGGAATTCAGATCAAATCCAAAAGGAACCCATATCGCAGACCTATGCCTTTGATATCCGAATCTCCGCACATTCGCTCTTTATTGATAATTATTATTGTTGAGTTTGAATGTTCATCTTGACTTCTCATACTTACTCATATTCATATATACGCATGCGTGTCTTGAAAGCAGAGCTTATATGTAGTTAGTTGTTCACCGATCTCCAACGAGAGCAGTTTGAATAAAAGTCTTTTATATTTTAATCACCCTCAGAATTATTTATTCACCACTGAACCTTAAAAGGTTATGGGCCCAGACATCCTACTACTTCGCAGAACATTCTTATGAAGAAAATCGCTGACTTTTATAACAATATGAACACTCACTTTGTCCGTTGCTCGCGCGCATAGCAACAGGCACGCCATTTTTCTCGCATTCCTTTGTCCGATCGTTCCAGGCGCAAGTGGTTATTCCGCGAATTGAAAATTTTCGCGAAGTACGTGTGTTTTCTCTGATCGGTAGTTTTCAACGCCGAGTAAACGTTAATTCGTGAAGCATACACGTAAAATTTACCAAAAAGGTGTCGGAACCGATTTATACAAAGCAGGTAACTAAGTTTGATGGCTCGAATTTTCTTCTTCGGAAATTCCAGATGAATGCTCTTTGTCAAGCAAACGGCATAGAAAAATTAGTAGATGGAACGTCTACTCAGCCTGCTGCAACTGATGAAGCAGGACGAAACACATAAATAAAATATAATGCAAAAGCCATGTGCATTATTTCGACAGCACTTTAGTATTCTCAACTCGAGTATCTCATCACCTGCAACACAGCCGCCGAAATGTGGACAAAACTAAGCAACATCCATGAACAGAAAACAGCTTCCAACAAGTTCCTTCTTATGCAAAACTTCCACGAATATCGAATGGATCAAAATGCTTCAATTTCTCAACATGTAGCAAAAGTTGAGAACATGGCACGTCAGCTCAAAGACCTTGGAGAGGCGGTTTCCAACGTTGCCGTCATGGCTAAAATCTTAGGAAGCCTGCCGTCCAAGTACAGTTCTTTATTGACGGCTTGGCACAGCGTTGCCAGCGATCAACAGACTCTTGACAATCTATACCAACGTCTCTTGAAAGAGGAATGTCGGTTAGGTAGCAATGATGATGTCACAAATGCACTTGCTACAATGACCATGAAGCAGAAAGCCCCTACAAAAAGTGATGATACAAAGAACCAGCATCAAAGAAAGGACATCGAATGCAACTATTGTCATAAAAAAGGGCATATAATTAAAAACTTTCGTAAAAGAATAAGCGCAAACAATCGGAAAAATAACGATTCTGGTGATGCGAGTGCCCTTCTTGCCGTCGATTGTAAAGGTAACTCCTGGATCAGTGAATAAAAATCGTTTGTTTTAAGTACGATTTCAACTGAAGTTAAGAAAAATCTAATTTCTTGTGACGCCAAGGACATTTGCCTCGCGGATAGTGGTGCATCAAAGGACATTACTGGCAGGCGCGCGTGGTTTTCTGACTTTACTCCGTGGAAAGGTGGAAACGTCTCACTAGGAGATGACGGAAGCCGCGAAATTTCAGGATCCGGTACGGTCCCCGTACATAGACTGAATTATGGAAATTTCATAAAATTAATTTAGAAAATGTCCTGTATGTTCCCAGTTTCAAGAAGAATCTTTTCTCTGTTGGTGAGTGCACAGACAAGAAATACAGCATCGTATTTTCCGGAGATTCTTTCGGCATCTACCTTAAAGATCAGCTGATCGTCCAGGGTCTAAAACAAGATGACAAAACTTACCCTCTATTTCTTAGAGTAATCGCGAACAAAGCAGCGAACGTGGCCACTTCAGAGAATTTTAAAATGTGGCACTTCCGATTAGGACACCTTAATAAACAGTCGTTGAAAGAGATGAAAGATAAGGGATTGGCTTTGGGAATAAATTTTGTTGACTCTGAAAATTTCTTTTGCGATGCTTGTCAACTACAAAAAATGCATCGCCTCCCTTTTAAGAAACATGAGCCAAGAAAGAAGTCATCATCGGGTGAATTTATTCACAGCGATGTTTGTGGACCAATGTCTACCGAAATCCCTTGGAGGCGCAAGATTTTTCGTGACTTTCAAGGACGACAATTCTGGATTTAGGTGCGTCCATTTCATGCGACACAAGTCCGACGTATTTGATTGCTTTCAGAAATATGAACGCATGATCAAGAACAAGTTTAATTGCCCAATGAAGAAACTCCGGATTGACAACGGAAAGGAATACGTCAACACAGCAATGCAGAGCTACCTAGAAAAGAAAGGAATCCAGTTTAAATTGACAGCACCCTATGCTCCTGAACAAAATGGAAGATCTGTAAGGAAAAACCGCACTATTGTCGAATGTGCCAGAACAATGCTGCAAGCGAAAAATATACCTCGTTTTCTCTGGGCTGAGGCTGTAAATACTGCAGTTTATCTCCTCAACCGTGCAGTCACAATTCAGGTAAATAATGCAACACCTTATGAAATTTGGACAGGTAAAAAGCCAGATTCATCACACGTCAGAATCTTTGGTAGCAATGCTTACACACACATCCCCAAAGTGCACCGAACGAAGCTGGATCCGAAAGCGAGGAAATTGATTCTGGTGGGATATCATGGAGAATCATCAAACTATCGCCTATTTAATGCAAGCACTCAAAGAGTTTCAGTGAGCAGGGATGTGTTCTTCGATAAAAAACTCACTGAAACTCCAGAAACCTCCAATTGTGGGCCTAACGATCTTGAAATGTTTTTTGAACTAAAAAAAGAGCAACGTCTAGCAGAATATCTGGATGAGGACGGAGCAGAGAAAATGTGGAAACCTTAGAAAATCCACCAGTGGCTCCAATCGACGCTAAAGAAAATGCCGATGATAACCAAGAAGAAATTCAAGAACGTCACCAACTTCATGCCAACCATTACAATCTTCGTGACCCTCAATTGCTTAGACAGCCGGATAGATATCAAGCAAATTTTGCCGAATATCATGAACCGGCATCATATCAAGAAGCAATTAGGGGTGAGGATGCAGAAGCATGTAAAAGTGCCATCAATGAAGAGCTAGAAGCACTCCAGAAGAATGACACATGGGTTATTGTTCCGCTACCAAATGGCCATCACCCAGTCGGATCAAGGTGGACATTCAAGGTAAAATAATCACCTTCAGGTAACCTTGAAAGATTCAAAGCGCGACTGGTAGCAAAGGGTTTTTCCCAGAAAGCTGGGATTGATTATCAAGAAACTTTTTCTTCAGTCGTGCGATACGACTCAGTGCGTGTTCTACTTGCAATGGCCACCGAAAAGGATCTTCAAATCTGACAGTTTGACGTCAAGAAAGATTTTCTTAATGGTGAGTTAAGTGAAACAGTGTATATGAAAATTTCAGAAGGAATATGTGAAAACGGCATACATGTGATGTGTAGATTAAAAAAATCCTTGTATGGACTAAAACAAGCATCACGATGCCGGAATGTAAAATTTGATGCGCTTTTAAAATGTTTTAAATTCAGAAGATCAAATGCTGACAAATGTATTTATTTTGGTTCTTTTTGTGATTGTGAAGTTTATCTTGCACTGTATGTTGAAGATGGTCTAATTTTAGCAAAATCTAAAACAGCACTTAATGTTGTCATCCAAGTTCTTCAAAGCTCTTTTGAAATAACTATTGGTAATTCAGATATATGTGTGGGCATACAAATTGACAGAAATCGCAAAAAGGGAACTCTGATGATACATCAAGAAGCATACATTCATAGAATACTGTCTCGTTTCAACATGAGCAAAGCTAAGCCTATCAGTATCCCAGCTGATCCTCATACTATCTTAAAATCGGTTGATAAGCAAGCTCTCCCAGATAAAGAAATTCCTTACAGAGAGGCAGTGGGATCACTGATGCTCTTAGCCATAGTAAGTCGTCCCGACATTGCCTTTGCGGTAAGATGTGTTAGTCGTCACATAAACAATTATGATCAAAGCCACTGACAAGCAGTAAAACGAATTCTAAGATATCTTAAAGAAACAGCAGCTATGAGAATAATGTATTCAAGTAGTGGGAGCTGTTCGAAGCTTATAGGGTACTCAGACGCCAACTAGGCAGGCGATCTTGATTCTAGAAGATCAACGACTGGGTATGTATTTCAGTATGCGAATGGACCAGTCACATGGTCGTCTCAAAGACAAAAAATGGTAACTCTGAGCACCACTGAAGCTGAGTATGTAGCTGCTTGTGCCGCAGCAAGACAGGGCAGTGTGGCTGAGAAGTTTGTTGAATGATATCGGATGTGAATGTAAACTTCCGACAATGATTCGTGTCGATAATCAAAGCGCGATCCATCTGGTGAAGAACCCAGTGTTCCACAAGCGAACTGAATACATTCACATTCGATATCATTACATTCGTTAGAAGTATGAAGATGAAGAAATTAACGTATGTTATGTACCAACAGAAAAGCAGATTGCTGATATCCTACCCAAAGCGTTGGTGAGGAATCATTTCAAAAAGTTGTGCGGCTATATTGGACTTGTATATATACCCATGCGTGTCTTAAAAGCAGAGCTTATATGTAGTTAATTATTCATCGATCTCCAACGAGAGCAGTTTGAATAAAAGTCTTTTATATTTTAATCACCCTCAGAATTATTCATTCACCAGTAAACCTTAAAAATTATATTTTCGTGTAGCCTAGCTCAATGCTGTTCAAGGTTAACATGATTGATACCTGTTGCACAAAATCCTCATTTACCTCAGAAAGTTATGATATCCGTTATGATATCCGTGTATTTGGTTTGGTTTTGTTTTGTATAGTAGTATGTTACAAAGTAAATATGTCCGGTATTAAAAATTGTCTTAATAATTTTCGGCCCTGTTATGGAAATTTATGTTGTAATGATTTCTTGATTTTTGGGAAAAAATTTTTATTTTGTCGGTAGTTTTTATTCGTAAAACGAATCTTGGCACACAACAAAATTTCAACATAAAAAGTTCCATCCTGATATACTATATAAGTCTATCTGGAAAAAAGGAATTAACTTCCCGAATCTGAAGATTTCGTTTGACTGTGAGACTGAGGTACCACTGCTAAAAACGTTCTCGATCGTCGAGTCTGACTAAGGACACTTTCGTAAGCTTTCAGTTAGCAGTTTGCAGATCGAGCGTCAGCAATAGGCATGTGTGTGTGTGTGAGCGTGTGTGTGTGTGTTTGTGATCGTGATGGTTCTTCTATGGATGGCTCTTTACCTGCATTTATTCTCATAATTCCTTAAGATACCTTTAAAACAAACACCAGAAAACTATGAAAAATTTTCAAACTATATTTCAACAGTGCATTGATTCAGGTTACTTATCTGAAGAAACAGATTTTATGAAACATCAATTTCTTATATCTTTAGAATTACAATTTTGATATCCGTTATCAATGAGATTTCCTTGATTCCAGAAATATCTGGTTATTTTTAACTTTGGTTTGCTTCAACTTCAGAAACGATAAGTTAAATTTATTCAAAAATTACCCGCATAATATACCTAGCAACTTACTTATTACTTACTCCATTGAAAAGCGTTATTATCCCGTTAAAGTTAAAGAAAACGAAAGTTGAAAATAACCAGATATTTCTTGTGAGTTTAAGAAGATAGACGGTGGAAAGTTGGCTGATAACAGAATTTCTGTATAAACATGGAATCAAACAAATCTCATTGATAACGGATATCAAACGCGCAATTCTAAAGATATAAGAAATTGATGTTTTAATCAAATCCGTTTCTTCAGATAAGTAACCTGAATAAATGCACTGTTGAAATAGAGTTTGAAAATTTGTCATAGTTTTCTGGTGTTTGTTTGTAATGGTTTTTTAAGAAATTATGAGAATAAATACAGGTAAAGAGCCATCTATAAAAGATCCATGACGATCACATACACACACACACTCACACATGCCTATTCCTGACGCTTCATCTGCAATCTATTAACTGAAAGTTTAGGAAAGTGTCCTCAGTCAGGCACGACGCTCGAAAACGTTTTTAGCATTGGTACCTCAGTTTCACAGTCAACGGAAATCTTTAGATTCGGGAAGGTTATTCCTTTTTTCCGGATAGACTTATATAGTATAGCAGGGTGAAACTTTTCATGTTGAAATTTTGTTGTGTGCAAAGATTGGTTTTACGAATAAAAGCTACTGACAAAATGAAAATTTTTTCCCAAAAATCAAGAAATCATTACAACATAAATTGCCACAACTTGGCAGAATATTATTGAGACAGTTTGAAATTTGGTAAACATACAATCATACCCTTGGTATGCTTTAAAAGCAATACAAAAGTTTAAAATTATCTTTCTTTTTTAATAATATTCAATTGCAGGTTACGGCCTGTCGCTAACCATAATTCTAGTTTTGCCAACAAAAAATTTCGGGGGAAGTTCAGGTTGCAAACAACTTTTAGCGAGAAAGTTGTTCTTTATAGTCAAAAGAAGATTTATAGAAACATTTTGGATATATTCATTAAAAATTACCGGACATATTTACTTTGTAACATACTACTATTTGATGCTGTAACGATTACACTGTCGGCACTGAGCTATCGCGTGCAGGGAACTATCTCTGTTAGGATTTCTTTAAGCAATCGTTACGGCGTCGTTTAATGTTTGCCAAATTACATATTGTCGCTAATTTTTAATGTATGTATCTAACACTTTCCAAAAATCTTCTTTCAACTATATAGAAAAAATTTTCCGCTGTAAGTTGTTTTAAATATGAAAATCCCTCGATACTTTTTGTCCATATTTTTAATAATTTTGTAGACATTCGTATTGCATACTTTGTATGTGTGTCAAATTGCAAACATTTTCAATGATATTTGACTGGGTTATTATGATTTACGTTTTAATCACTTATTGCTTTTCAGGAAAAATTGTCTCAGTTCTTCATTATAATTATTTTAAAAAAACTTTAGACAAAAAGAAAATTGGAAATAGAATAAAGCACTTATCGTCGTGACTTCTAAAACGCACTAAAATGTACTTCCGTAGCAAAACTGGTGCTGTGTAAACTATCTCCTTAACTCGCAGGAAAAAATTGTTATTATTTTTGTTGCGTTTTTATCATTGAGTGAAATAATCTGTTGGCATCGACAGACTGATATATTATTTTTCCGTGGATATACACAAGTATACCAGAATATAATTTGTAAAGTGCGAAAGCTGGTTGGCCTAAATTACAAAAAATATGAAATGATTAATGTCAAAATTATTTTCGTACCTGAAATACATTACGATGAAAGTTTAACGTCTAATTTTTGCAGGTTTCACAAGATAAAAAGGGTTCAAAATTTTATTTAAAAAGCAACATAAAAAGTATTTTTTCCGTATTTTTAATTTATTGAAAAATTTTTTCTCTATTTTTCATAATATTTTTGATTATTACGAGGGTGGATCAAATATAAACCAGAATTTTACAAATACTTTTCTTAGCCAATCGCAAGCACTCTCATAGTGTAGGTTCTTGTAATGTAGTGTATTAGGAGTGGGTAAAACGCTTGGTCAGCTGTTTGACTCAGTCAATTCGTCAGTACAGCTATGAGTGAGCAACAGGTTCCAGCGTCCGTTGGACAACGGGTTATAATAAAGTTTTTAATTAAAGAAGGCGTTAAACCGTGCGGAATTTTGACTCGATTGAAGGATCGGACGAGAAAGTGTGGAAAATGTGAGTCATAATCGACGTCCAAGATCAAGTGTCTCTGGCGATAACATTGGTACAGTTCGTGACCTTATTGAAAGTGACAGGCGGTTCACTATTCATCAAATCGCTTTACAGGTGGGCATTAGCTATGGAAGCGCTCAAAAAATCATTAAAAATCATCTTGGTTTCAAAAAAATCTGTGCCCGATGGGTCCCGAAGTTATTGAACGAAGATCAAAAAAACATCCGACTGCGAATCAGTAAGAGACATCTGAATCGATTTCAGCGGGAGGGAGAGACTTTTTTAAAGCATATCGTGACATGTGATGAAACATGGGTGCATCATTACACTCCCGAGACCAAGATGGCGAGTAAATAATGGCGAAGGAAAGACGAAGCCGTTCCTGTGAAAGCCAAAACCCGTCTCTCAGCCGGTAAGGTCCTCGCGACCGTCTTTTTGACTACAGAGGAGTGTTGCTCATTGATTTCCTACATGATTGACGTACGGTTAACGCTGCCTACTACTGCCAGCTGTTGGAGGTAGCAAAAGCCGCTTACAGAAGCAAAAGACGCGGTAACCCCATCAGAAACGTCATCCTTC
>NC_046657.1:11279304-11287789 GCF_010883055.1 Belonocnema kinseyi | reverse complement strand
CTAGTCGGGAGTGGTGCTGACTGAAAACAGATGATTTGGAGCGATTCGCGCGCCATCTGTTGGTCATTCTAAGGACTTATTGAACTACCCTCGTATAATCCTCGCTCGTCTTTGATTTTTTAAAGTTCCCACAAACTCAAACTATCAACGTCTGGTTTTACACTCAGACGAAATAAACTGTTCCTGATATACCAAAAATAAATGGGATCAACCCAAGTCATCACTACTTAAACAAGAACTTACCAAAGCTGCTCTTAAACGCTTGGTTATTGTGTCTGAGAAGCTTCACGAAGAGAACCACGCAATGAATGATTCTGCCTACTATTTACGGACTTAATCACATTATTATCACCTTCGACTCTGCAACTTTGGAAAAACTCTATTAATTTATGGATATCATAGAGTCATACTTCTGTTTCGGGAATTCACCTTTGTACCTAGAAACCATTGAATGGGGGAAATACACGCTGGTGTTTGCAACCGCTGATGGTAATAAGGCAATACTTCTGAGGGACGGCAACAATACAACGACTAGACGGACAATGATACGAAGCAGGACGAGGTTGGGGCCAAAAAGAAAAAGGTATATATTCATTCAAAAAATAAGTAATTATTCTCGCAAACAATTAAGTTTAAATCTGCATGCTCTAAAAGTCAGGTACAAACAAAACTTGAGAAACAATTCGTCGAAGTATATTTTGAAATCGTTTTTCTGGAACTGAAAACTATCTTAATTTCATACATTGTAGGCGAAGTTGCACTTGTACTTTCTACACGTACTTGAATAAATGTAATTTATTTTAACACACCGCTTTTCAATCTGAATATAAAATAAGATTAGGATAACTAATTTTCGTTGTAATTATTTCTCGCATTTTTCAACTCGATCACATACATCCTTTACTCTCCCCTTTCCGAAGCGAAAGATATCCATCCGTATAAATTTGAAGATTCGCACACGGAGGAGGTGGGGCCCCTTCCCCTTTTCAGCTGAGAAACATTCGTTCAATAGGGTCATGTGGAGCGTCTCCCCTTTCCCAACCAAGAATAATCCTTCCAATGGGAACATCTTAAACCCCTCCCCTTTTCCAACTCGAAATCATTAATTCAATTAATTATTATGTCCGCCATATTGTAATTAACCTGGTCGCCATTTTGTAATGAGGATAGTTGGCATTTTGTAATAAGGCCACGCTCATCATACAATCAGGACAGGCCACACCCCTACTCTTGTTTCTTAAACCACGCCCCTCGACCAATCAGGGTAGGCCACGACCCTCTCTTACCTCCCCCGTTCCCTTTAGGCCAAGCCTCTCCACCAATCAGAGGCCGTCCTATGGTTTTTTATATCTACTATCACGTACTTTATACTTTCAAGATAACACAAATAGCCCCTTATTGCACACTGAATAAAAGATATCATAAATTAGGCCGTTATATCTATATATTAAGGTTAAACACAAAGTTTTTTAGTATGCACCTTTGAACATTCATCACTCCCAGTGCGGAGAAAAAAATCCAAAGTTAGCTTATTAGACTCTAATCAAGTCATGCCTGAGAGCCTGCCTTACGCCCCTTGCAGTGTTTAAAACAATCCACCATAAATATGTGTGTAAAACCTGAGAGTCTGCCTCGAGGCGTTTGCAATGTTGCAAACAATCGCCCATCAATATGTAATTGTGATTGTAATTTTGTAATTTATTTAAAACGTTCCTAGGGCTAGGTACACCTCTAAGGAACAAAAAGGTTGTGGTACAATGTTATTTAAATCTAAGGTCCTTAAACGTGGAGTAATAACTCAGAAGGAATATTTGTCTGTTATTCTTGAAAGCACCTCTCCAAGCGCTTGCAATGTTGCAAACAATCGACCATAAATATGTCTGTCATGTTTGGATGCTCCTTTCGAAGCGTTTGCAATGTTGCACACTATCCACCATCAATATGTGTACCATGCCTGAGAGTCAGTCCCGAAGTGTTTTCAATTTTACAAACCGTCACATGGTCAGTACGTAGGTTTGATCTATCTGAGAGCCTGTCTCCAAGTGTTCGCAGTGTTGCAAATAGTTCATTAGCAGTATACTTTTCATGTCTGATAGCCTATCTCGGGACGCTTGCAATGTTGAGGACAATCACACAGACAGTATTTCATGTCTAAGAGCCTGTCTCGTGACGTTTGCAATGTTTCAACTAATCCATTAGCAGAATGGTTGTTGTAACTGAGATCATGTCTTGGGACGTTCGCAGTATTGAGAACAATCACATAGTCAGTAAGAACGTTTCTCATGCCTGAAAGCTTGTTTTGAGGCTTTTGCAATATTGAGAACAACCACAAATTTAGTAAGTACGTTTCTCAGTCTTCAAGATCATGCTCCTCTCCTTACCCACAATCCGGCTCGAAGGACCAAAATATTACTTAATTTCTCGCGACTTGGCGTAGGTCAGGAAAGGAGTCAAGTGTGGTCCGGTTGAAGTCGATTACATATAGCCTTGTACCGAAAAAATGTTTTGCTTCTTTTAGAAAATTAGAGCAGATGTAACCTCCGGAAGCTATGACCACGATCGTTCACCGAACGATTGATCCCGACGGAACCGGAAGTAATATGTTATCCGACTCGTCAGTTCCCACAACACCAGAAGTCGATTTTTTAAAATCCTACGTTGTTTTGCTTCAAATTTGCATTAACGTTTTTTTTTAAATTTTGAAAGTGCCACCACAACTATAATTTTCATTTAATTGAAAAGATTCATGCAAAATAAATTTTTTAACTTTGTGAGTACTATAAATGGCCTTAAATATTGTTTTTAAATCTTAAAACGAAATAGTGTCAAAAAGTTTAAAAATGCTCTAACCTTTTGAATTCTTAACAATATTCTCGGCTAACAAAGAAAACTTATTTTTTGGTCTTAAAAAAGCTTGCAAAAACTCAATCCATTCTGATCATTTTTTAGAAAGTTATCGTTTCAACAGTCTCAGAATTACAGACAGATCGCAGACGACAGATTACAGACAGGCAGACGGCCTTAGCAAGCATAGTTTTTTTCTGACTCTGGGGGTCTTAAAAAGTCTGAATACCTTTTCATTGGTATGAGAATATAAAAAGCTCCCGTATTTTTGGCTTTAAGGTCATATCGATTTTCCAACATAAATCTCTGAAGGATGTCAAAATAACCCCTGAAATGGTTTCAAACACTTCTCCAGCTAGAATATTTTTTCCACGTTCATGTTCAATTGATTTCCGATCCCAATAGTGTATTTAAAAAAATCTGCTATGATTTCTGTTTTGGGAAATGTCGTTTTTCTTCCTTGAATCTTTCAAAAGTGTTCAAACAGACCTTTAAATAATTTCAAACGCTTTTCCTGACAGGTTACTTTCCCCACGCTTTTTTATTGATTTTCTGCCACAATAATATAATTATAAAAGTCTCCCGTATTTTTGGTTTTTGGAAAATGTCCTTGTAATCTCTTAAATCTCGAAGGGATGTTAAAACAACCATTGAAATAAATTTGAACACTTTCACTTATAAGCTATACGTATTATTGTGAACTAATTTTTGACCTCTGTACTCATTAGTATGATAAGACAATCTCCCATGATTTTTCGATGATAGTATTGGACTCGGAAATCGCTCAAACATAAACGTTAAAAACATAATCTAGCGGAAAAATGGTTTAAAATTGATTTTAATGGTTAGCTAACGTCTCTGAAACATTTAGACAACAAAATTAACTTTTAAGAAACACCAAAAACACCATGTGAGTTTTATGGCGGTTAAATAATGTTTGCGACTAGAAGAACTTTTTTCGTGAAATCGATTTTTCACACTTTTCCCTAAAACAGAGAAAGTTACAATAGATTTTAAGATAAAATTGGATAAATCTCAAAAATATATGGGAAAAATGTACATTGTCCTTCTGTGATTAATTGTATTGCTGACGAGAAGAAGTAGAAAATTATTAGATTATTATAGATTATTGAGGTAATCATTTTTTATACCTGACTTCGTTTCCGAGAAAACGTCTTTAACCCACGTAAAACTCACAAGATATGTTTCTAATAGAATTTTAAATTACACCAAAAGTTTCCGAAAAAATCAGCGCGTGTTAGAGAATTTTTTTTTTTAATTTTCTAAGGCACCTTGGAAAAGAGAGCCGTAAAAGTCGTGGAAATACAGAATGTATTTTCTTAATGAAGTCCAACATTCAAATACACGTAACAATATAAAATTTTTTCTTCCTAAAATCCAAACAATACGTGTCACCTAATAGGGTTGTTTCGCGATTTTAGATCAAATAAGTTTTTAATACATAATTCTAATCTGAATCGAAGGTGCGTTATAATTTTTTCCTGTCCAGTCGTTCAACAGAAAATAGATATTAAAAATTGAAAGTTATAAAACACTTATGCAAATGGTGTTACGTGAGTGTCACGTGACTAAGAGGTTCTTAAAATTATCTATGAATGTGACGATGTGGCTCTAATTAAAACTAACGGAATTCATGATAAAGAGATTAGGCCACGGTATTCTGTAAATTCTGAATATTCTGATTCGATAACTTTATTTGTTAAGGTTTATGTGACGAAACAATTTATCCTGTTGCAATATGTCGATTAAGGGTCAGTAGTACGTGGAAGGAAACAATAAGTAAAATTATTAACACATTTTCAAATCATACATGTTTACGAATTCTTTAGTAAACATGACTACAGTCAAGTACTTTTTCAATGAAGTCTTTATACATAACATAAATATATAAATTTTTGGTATATATCCGATATTGGCTTCTACGAAACGCTTCTTTGACATTTTGTTAAACAATATTTTGCGACTTGTGTTTTCGATGTGCACATAACCAGACAAAATATCGACACAGAAAACGATATTTGAGAATCACTAACACATGAACTATGATTGATGGAAGCTCCGACCCATTCCACGGCAAAGGGGCCCCCCAATCGGCATGGTGATGAGAAATTCATATTTAAACATTGCATTAAAAATAGCAAACAATATGTGATGAAGATTTTAGGGGCGTTTTTAAAATTAGCATTTTATATACTATAAGATCCAATTATTGGAAAAATAATATCTACAGTTGGAAACAATCCTATTTTCTCTAAAAATAACGTAATATTTTCTCGTTCAGAGATTCTGTGACTTGCAGTCTGATGAAATGTCGGATTTAAAATAGAGCTGATGTAATGACCTAATCAATTAGTTTAATAGTCCAAACAATAAGTAATTTAATACTTGTAATTTATATCTTTGCAGAAATATTCTCTGGAAATTTTTGCTGCCTGGGCATGTCTCGTCTAAAAGTTACAGCTGATATGTACATAGATTATGCGGAGCAAAATGTAGTTCGATATATACCACCAGGAAATTGGTTTGTAGTATTGGATAGGGATAGAAATTACGTTATTGGACTTGCCCAAGAAATAAATCATCGAGACTACAGGCTAGTCCCAATTATGGACAATTTGCCGGTATTTGAAGGCGTACCAGGAAGAGTTAAGATACGTATAGACGGAAGAACTGCTACCCGTGCTGAAGCAATAGACACGGAAAGTCGATTATTTCGTAGATTCTTTACTCCGATTCCCGGAGAGCAGATTTGTGCAGCTCGTGTCAAGAATCGCATCGCTAGTGTGCGCGTCACTCCACCAAGTAGTCAGACAGGTTCTCCTATCAATTTACACCCAACTGGGCTAGAAACTCCCGTCATAGGGACCCCAGTTTACATAGGGGGCCCAGGTCATATGGGGATCCCAGTTCAAATGGCCCCATTCAATATGGGCTCCCCATTTAATATGGGCACCCCATTTAACATGGGGAACCCACTTAATGTGGGAACCCCCAATCATACGTGGATTCCATTTCATACGCAGACCCCAGTTTATACGCACAACCCAGATCTTACATGGACTCCAGATAATAGGCGAAGCACCGATCGTAGGACGACCCCAATTCCTACCGCTCCACCCACTTCTGTTCATGAATTCCAATATGATCAACAAATTGGAAGCACAAATCAGCCCATTCCTAACCTATTCGACTATCATAGTGGACCCTCAAGTCATACCAGTCCTAGTCCATACGATCATCACAGTCCCAGTCCTAGTCCATACGATTTTCGAGGTGGACAAGCAAATCATCCCGATAATTCCCAACACGATCAAAGTAGAAACACAAATCTTCCAAATCCTGACCAACATCATCAAAATAGGCCCAACAGACCTGACAACTACCAGTATCCATATCATCAAACTGCAGATTCTTCCCAAGCAGTTCATGACATATTTAGCGGGCGCTATTAACATCGTGATCTGACACATCATAATAAGGGAGTGAATTTAATGGAAATATCATTAGTGACATTTACCATACGTTACAAGAAACATTTCCTTTTGAGAAGGAGTAAATAATTCATGATATTGTTATCATTTATATTTTCTCTTATTACCAGGTCATATTATTACAACGCTGGTTGCTTCGCATATTTTTACTCATATAAATTTATATCATTTTTTTTTAATATTCCAGTTTTTTACTTTAAAAGTACATAATAATTGTGTATTGCTCTGTTTTAAGTTGTATATCATGTTTTTTCAACATTTTTTGATGTCTAGCTCGAGCCTAAAATTATAATAACAATATCCGATTTAATTTAATGAAATAATCAAAATCATGCATAAGGTCATTAGTGTTAATTTTCAAGTGATTTTCGATTCATCCAATCTCGGACGTTAAGCATGGTCGGGCGCGGTTAGCACACGGATGGGTGACTATTCGTAATTTGCAATAAGCCGTGTTTTTTACGGTGTTTCACTATTTTCGAGCGTTAGGCTCTTCGTCGGGGATGGGTATGCACAGTCAACGATATGTAATGTCTGCATCTAAAAGTGAATGTATTTAACGGCCTGCGCTTGGAGAAGGTTATTTTGTAGTTTTCCTTTCGCTTGACTAACAGTCCAAGTAATTGTAAGTTTTCTTGCTAAAATGCAGCTGCTCACGGTAGGGTACTCCTAATAAGGTGACGTTTTCTGAATGTAGATGAATCAAAGTTGTGTAGATTTTTGTTACAATATATAAATAAAATAAAAATCTTAATTCATTACTTTGCGTTCGTTTTCCTTTTTCCTATTTTATCTATGCTAAATGAATGTACAATTGAAGAATTGAGTCAAGAAAAAAATGATTAAAATATGGAAGATACAATACCTCCTTGATCTAAACAATTATTTTTGATATAACAAAAATTCTTTTGGATCAAGAAATAATTATAAAATTCATATTTAAATTAATTTAGTAATAGGATTTATAAAAAAAAAATGATTAAGTTTGGTTACTGGCTATAAAAAAAATTAATTTCTTATCGAAGCATTTAATAGCAAATTCTTTAGCAAAATTAAATCTCCTTTAAGCACGATTAATTCTCAATAAAAACTAACGAATATTTAGCAAAATAAATTAATTTCCAAACAAATAGATGAATTTTCAATTGAATTGATGAAAAGTTCATTTTTTCAAGAATACTAATTTTCTACAGAAACATATGAATTCTCAACTTATAAAGGAAATGTCTTTGTCCAAAATCGATTCTCAAGAAATCATGTAATATTTCATGTTTCCCAAAAAAAATATTTCAATTTTAAAATTTAAAAACAGTTGAGTTTAACAAAAAAAAAACAACTTTTCAACAAAATACATGAACTATTCTCCAGATAATTTACATTTTTAATTCGATTGATCGAATTTTAACCTAAAATAGAAAAGCTACATTTTCTGCAAAGAAAGTGAATATTTAAAAAATTCTGACTAAAATCGTTTTACTTTTACACAACGAGATATCTTTCTACAGAAACGGAAGAGTTACATTTTCAGTTGAAAAGATTAATTTTCAACGTAAAGTTAATGGAATCACCAAACAAAATACACTACGTTTTTAAGCAGATACTTTTATTTTTAAACCAAGATTTATGTTTTTTAGCTTTTAGCGAAGAAAATTAGTAAGTTTCGTTAAGGTGTCCCTTTTAATACACAAAAAATGGTGCGTTCCTCCAATTTTCTTTGTTTTGACATAAGCTGCAGTACTTGAAAAATTGAGAGATACGTATTTTTATCTATGTGCACAAAATGTTTTCTTGCCGATGATACCGATTACCCATTTACTTGTTTCACATATAGCAGCGGTATATTTCACAATGAAACAAACCAAAAAAATTTCCTCAAAATAAGAGATAAAAAATTTAATTTTTCAAATTTCTCGAAAATTTCTTAGCGGGGCGAACTACCCGAAAATTACTTTTGATCACACAAAATGTTGCTAAACAGGCATGATTTCAATCCGAAAAAATCTGCAAAAGTATAAGTTGCATTCAACAATAAAAGATAAGGTTAAAGTATTTATGCATGTTCACGAAAAATCAATTTATAGGGGATAAATACCTTTAAGTGCATTTTACTATACAGGGTCATCAAACAG